>NC_141800.1:9346245-9496723 GCF_057944985.1 Cucurbita pepo subsp. pepo | reverse complement strand
CGAGAAAAATCTCTAAACAAAGCAAACGTAAAGTGTAGAAATTGTGGAGAAAAATGACACTTTTGGACAGATTGTACAAAATTGAAGAAAAGCAAAATCACAATATATTATTCCTTTTCAATTTTTTCTTATTTACGACATAATGAGCAGGGATAATTGTAGGGATGTAGCTCAGAGGGTAGAGCAATCGTTTTGCATGCGAGAGGTGCGGGGATCGTTACCATGCATCTCTAAAGAATACTATCAATTGTTAAATATATTATTTCTTTTCAATTTTTTCTTATTTATGACATAATGAGGAGAGATAGTCTTTCATTTTCACTATTTAGTTTTTCATTTTCACTATTATTGATGACGGGATCTATGGGTTTTGTGATGTAAGAATTGTGGGGATGTAGCTAAGATGGTTGAGTGCTCTCTTTGCATGCGAGTGGTACGGGGATCGATTGCCCGCATATCCATTAGTCTTCTTTTACCCGCATCTCCATTAGTCTTCTTTTATTAATGATCAATCAGTAGAATTCATTGTATTTGTAGGGTTTAGTATGATTACTTGAACTATATGTAGAGACATCAGAGTGGATCAAGATTACATGAACTATATGTAGAGACATCAGAGTGGATCAAGATTACTTGAACTATATGTAGAGACACAAAATGATCTATAGTATAGGGATAAGGTTGAGTACACTATGGATGCGGCCCACTTTTGTATATGATATAAACAATGTGATCACTAAATTGTACATGTGAGTGGGGGCGTCCTATGCAATGAGTATTGCATAAGATTGGACCATGAAGAAAACCACTCTCACTTTATAATGTCATTTATTGTTGAGACTGATTTTTTCATTCAATTACCTAGGTAACTCGATCTTAATCCTAAGCTAACTATGAACTCCTGTTTATTCATAATTATCCTTAGATTTTCATGGGTGAGAGTGACCCGAGTTCACCGACTCAATAAGCCTCCCATTTCAAGGGTAAGACTAGGTGAATAGCTGGGGACATAGAGTGTAAGATGGAATTTACTCCTACCCACTTTTAGGGATAGTAGAGAGGTTGTTCCCTCAAGTACTGACTCCAAGTCTTGAACAAGGGGCCCCACCCTCTCATTGGCCCGAGAGGGATTTGGTTTGGTGGTTGGACTACAAACCAATTGTTCATTAGATGATCAGTGGGACTCAAGGAACAAGTAGTAACTTTAGGGGTAAAACGGTAAATTGACCCAGCTCTAGTTACGAACAACCTGTGAAGGATCGACTTACCATAGGCTAAGCATGTTTCATGCATTCCAAGTATGTTATAAGTGTTATAATGTATAGTATGCATGTTTAGGGTTCCATGAGTGATAGATATAAATTTTTATATTATTGCATGAAATGGATGATTATATAATTGTTATATAAAGCATGTTATAGGTTATTTTCAACGTCATAAAACGAGATAGACGTTAAAATCTATAACAAAGATAAATGCATGCTCACTTAAGGTTAACAACCAAGCACGATCAATTTTAATAGTTAAAATAGGTCGATATCTTGTAAAACTACAGTTGCAAGAAAACTCACCTAGCATGATCTTGTCTAAGGCTGGAGGTACTTAAGTTGACGGTTTACGGAACACCTGATACCTGGAGATCGGGTCAGTACTTGAGGTTAGTTAGCCTAGTTTTATGAGCATGTGTGAGTGATGTAAGGATTTAAAAAAAAAAAAATGAAAAATCACCTAGACATCATAGGTAAAAATCCAGTATAAATGTTATACTTGAAAAAATCACCTAGACTTGAGTTATATTTAATTAGCTGGAATATACCTAAGTAATAAGTATACCCAACCATCTAAAATACTTAGTGGGAGGAAAAAGGTATATGAGATACATCTTTTTCTTTTATCGCTCTCTGGAAAATTCACACCGTGAGATTCACGCTCGGGCTCGTGTCGCCCTAGTAGCGGCCTCCATTTGGAAGGTATTTGCATGAGTCAATAACAAGGTGAATAGAGAAAGTATTTATAGTCAGTGGGAGAAGGAAGTATATCAACACATCCTATGGTCTCCACCACTAGGTTGCACCGTGAGATTCCCATGTTCCGCCTACATGTTGCTCTAGAGCAACTACACATTCGGAGGGTCGTAACATGGGAGTCGGAACAACGCAAACTCCAGAAATGGATAGGATTTCTTAGGTCCATTCTCAACTTTGGTTTTTTCATTTGATACAATTGTTGGGGCCGATCTCTGAGGTCTGAAAATGGCGGAGCACACTTACGAAGAATTACTAAGAGTAGTATGTTCTTGACCAAAGTGGCGATAACTAAAACACTATAGGAATAAGAGTTATTCTGGGATTAGTGTTTAAGTCAAGAATGTCTTGGTTTAGTGAAGGAGTGATTGACTGCTCCTCGGTAGCAATTGCTCTAACTCACTAAAGTATCGTTGTAAATTAACAAATTTTGGGTACATTATTACATTTGCTAAACCTGAGTGGATTAAAAAGGATTAAGTCAATTCACTAATAGAATTTGTTTTAAATCTCAGCATGTCAAGCTCAATAGTACAATTACTCTCTTCTGAGAAATTAAACGATGGAAATTACGCAACAAGGAAATCAAACCTAAACACAATACTTGCAAATGATGATTTGAGGTTTATTTTAACTGAGGAATGTCCCCTAAACCCCGGCAAAAATGCAAACCAAATAGTTTGGGATGCATATGACAAAAAGGGTAAGGGGAAAGATAAGATTCCTACTGACCCCAAATGCAAGGTTTAAAATGTAGATAATGAAAAATGTTTCCATTGCAATAAAAACGGGCATGGAAAAAGTCATTGCCCAAAATACCTTGCAGAGAAGAAAGCCGAAAAGGCACAATAAGGTAAATATGATTTACTAGTTGTAGAAATATGTTTAGTAGAGTATGATCACTCAACTTGGATATTGGATTCAGGGGCCACTAATCATATTTGTTCTTTTTTTTCAAGAAACTAGTTCCTAGAGAATGCTTGTGGAAGGTGAGATAACACTCAGGGTTGGAACAGGAGAAGTTGTCTCAGCAATATCAGTAGGAAATTTAAAGTTATTTTTCAGAGATAGATTCATTATATTAGATAATGTATTTTTTGTTCATGGAATGCAAAGAAATCTAATATCTATCTCTTGTTTATTAGAACAATTGTATAAAGTATCTTTTGAAATCAATGAAGTGTTCATTTTCAAAAGAGGTATTCATATTTGTTCTGCAAAACTAGAAAACAACTTATATATGTTAAAACCGAGCGAAACAAAAGCTGTTTTAAATATCGAGATGTTTAAAACAGCTAAAACTCAAAATAAATGACAAAAGATTTCTCCTAATACCTATCTTTGACACTTAAGACTAGGCCACATTAATTTCGATAGGATTGGGAGATTGGGTAAAAGAGGACTTCTAAATGAGTTAGAAGACAACTCTTTACCTCCATGTGAGTTCTGTCTTGAGGGTAAAATGACTAAACGACCTTTATCTGAAAAAGGTTATAGAGCCAAAGGAACCTTAGAACTTGTGCATACCGATCTCTGTGGTCCAATGAATGTCAAAGCATGAGGAGGGTATGAATATTTCATCAGTTTTATTGATGATTATTCAAGGTATGATTATCTTTACCTAATGCATCACAAGTCCGAAGCTCTTGAAAAGTTTAGAGAGTATAAGACTAAGGTTGAGAATCTATTAGGAAAAACTATTAAAACACTTCGATCAGATTGAGGTGGAGAGTATATGGACTTAAGATTCCAGGACTATATGATAGAACATGGAATAACGTCTCAACTCTCTGCCCCTGGTATACTCCAACAGAACGGTGTATCAGAAAGGAGAAATAGAACTCTGTTAGACATGGTTCGGTCTATGATGAGTTTCGCTCAATTACCTGATTTGTTTTAGGGATATGCAGTGGAGACTGCTGCATTCATTTTGAACGTGGTTCCTTCTAAGAGTGTTTTAGAAACACCTTATGAGTTATGGAGAGGGCGTAAAGGTATTTTACGTCACTTCAGGATTTGAGGATGTCCAGCACATGTGTTTGTGTAAAATCCCAAGAAATTAGAACGTCGTTCAAAATTATGCCTATTCGTAGGATACCCCTAAGAGACGAAAGGTGGTCTGTTTTATGACCCTCAAGAAAATAGAGTGTTTGTATCAACAAACGCTACATTCTTAGAGGAAGACCACGTAAGAAATCATCCACCACACAGCAAATTAGTATTGAGTGAGATTTCTAAAGAAGCTACTGATAAAACAACAAGAGTTGTTGATCAAGCTGGTCCTTCAACAAGAGTTGTTTATGGAGCTCACACTTCTGGTCAATCACATCCTTCTCAAGAGTTGATAATGCCTCGATGTAGTGGAAGGGTTATAACTCAACCCGATCGTTACTTGGGTTTGGTAGAAACACAGGTCATCATACCTGATGATGGCGTTGAGGATCCATTGACGTATAAACAGGCAATGAATGATGAAGATAGAGATGAGTGGATCAAAGCCATGAATATTGAAATGGAGTCAATGTACTTCAATTCAATCTGGGAACTTGTAGATCAACTAGATGGGATAAAACCTATTGGTTGCAAATGGATCTATAAGAAGAAACGAGACCAAGCCGGTAAGGTACATACCTTTAAAGCTCGACTTGTAGCAAAGTCTCCAGTTGCTATGCTTAAATCGATTAGAGTACTCTTGTCCATTGCCACATTTTATGATTATGAAATTTGGCAAATTGATGTCAAGACTTCCTTTCTAAACGAAAATCTTGAAGAGAGTATCTATATGGCTCAACAAGAGGGGTTCATTGAACAGGTCTGCAAGTTTAAAAGATCCATTTATGGGTTGAAGCAAGCATCTCGATCTTGGAATATAAGGTTTGATACTGCGATCAAATCTTATGGCTTTAAACAGAATGTTGACGAACCTTGTGTCTACAACAAGATAGTCAACTCTACAATAGTTTTCTTGGTGTTGTACGTTGACGATATTCTACTAATTGGAAATGATGTGGGATTTCTGACCGACATTAAGCATTGGCTAGCGACACAATTCCAAATGAAAGATTTGGGAGAGGCTCAGTTTGTTTTTGGAATCCAAATTGTATGGAATCGCAAGAACTAAAACACGAGCATTGTCTGAGGCATCGTACATCAACAAAAGGTTGATTCGATATAAGATGCAGGACTCCAAGAAAGGATTATTACCTTTCAGGCAGAGAGTTCATTTTTCGAAGGAACAAAGTCCTAAGACACCTCAAGAAGTTGAGGATATGAGACACATTCCCTATGCATCAGCAGTCGGTAGTCTGATGTATGCCATGCTATGTACTTGACCCGACATATTCTATGTTGTGGGAATTGTCAGCAGATATCAGTCCAATTCGGTACGTGCTCATTGGACTGCCGTTAAGAATATCTTCAAGTATCTTAGGAGAACGAGGGACTATATACTAAAGGATTTTGATTTGAAATTACTTATTTAAATTAATTGTTAAATTAAAATAAAGAAAGTCAAAATGTTGACTTCACCCAATGGAAAAATATATGTTTGAGTTAGTGGAATATTGTGTGTCAATATATGGTTTAACCAAACTTGCATGTTTGCCACATAATCCCACAAATTTGAGTTGAATTTTTAGTGTCAAAATTTGGTTTAACCAAACGTGCATGTTTGCCAAATAAACCCCACAAATTTGAGTGGAATTTTGAGTGTCAAAATTTGGTTAACTCAAACTTGCATGCTTGCCACATAATCCCACAAATTTGAGTGTCAAAATTTGGTAATCTCAAATTTGCATGAACATGCAAATATGACTTTATAAATAGAGTGATTAAGGTACATGGAAAAGTTTGCTTCAAAAACTTTGAGAAAATCTCTCAAAACTCTCTCTTTACCTATACTAAATTCCTATCAAGTTCCCGTTAGCATACAGTAATTGAAGCTCCACATGAAGCAATTTAAAGTTCCCGTTACTTAACTAAAGTTTATCTCATTTTTAATGAAGCATGATTTGCACTTAGGTTCATGAAATACTTATAGACTCCAGTACTATTAGTGCAATTATGTTTCATATGAGTTTGTCATAAATGAAACTAAGCTGCATTGAATAACTTTATTTTGTTGTCATACGAGGCAAAATAGAAGAATTAAATCAAACAAACTGATGAACTGAACTGAATCAATCCAACACAAATTGATTAGTTTGTTTCCTTTGTTGGGTTGTTGGTTTATTTTATAACCCTGGTATATTATAACAATTCAATATAACATGTCTTACTTGCAAGTAAAATACATAGAGAAAAATATATTTGAGTAGAAGCTAAATATTGGGTATTTCAGAAAAGGCATTTGGTTTCGTGGTACGACCCCCACTTATGGTGCAACCTCAAATGCCCCTATGTCTAAATCTTTTCTTATTGAAGGACTTCATATTTATATAAACTTGTTGTTCGTATTATACTTACCATCTTAGGAAATAAAGAAAAAAAGAAAGAAGAAAAAAAAATTAAGGCGATTAAAATTATAATGATAATGCTCTTAATATCATTTCATGTTTCCCACTTTCGGTAAGTATGCCTATCCAATTCTTAAGCAGATCTAGTAGAAAGCTCTTTGTTCTTATTATGTTCTTGTTTTGTTCTCCAAGACACATTCTACATCCAAGGCTTCAGTTCAAGTGCATCGAGAACTTCATGTATTTCCTGCAATACGACAAAATACGACCTTAATACCTAGGCCCAAGGATTCATACATACATTTTAAGTGGTGTAACAAGGCCATTTGGTCTAGTGGTATGATTCTCGCTTTGGGTGCGAGAGGTCTCAAGTTCGATTCTCGAATGCTGCCCCTTCAAGAGAGATTGTAATATAAAATGAAGTAAATAAATACAATAAAATGACACAAGTTAAAAATACGTACATTCCCAAGAAATTGTGAAATGTGAATGATAAGCCTAAAATAATCTAAAATAATATCAATGCATTCTATGTCGAAATGATTCATAAATTATACCTTTGCATGTGAAAGGTACGGGGATCGATACCCCGCATCCCCGAATAATACTATCCATTATTAAGTATGTTATTTCTTTTCAATTTTTCCTTAGTCATGACATGTTGAGTAGTAATATTTCTTCATTTTTCACTATTATTGGTGACGGAAAATTTTGGGTTTTGTGGCTCAAGTATTGTGGGGATGTAGCTCAGATGTACAACGCTCACTTAGCATGCAGAGGTATGCGGATCGAGATACCCCGCATCTCTAAAAGAAACTATTTGTTATTAATATTTTATTTCCGTTCAATCTTTCCTTATTTATGACATAATGAGCGGAGATATTTTTTTCATTTTCACAATTATTGATGATGGGACATCTGATGTAAGAATCATGGGGATGTAGCTCAGATGGTAGAGCTTCCCATGTGGGAAGTACGGGATCGATACCTTGCTTCTCCAAATGAATCGATTACTAAATATATTATTTCTTTCCAAACTTTTCATATTTACTACCTAATGAGCAGAGATAGTTTTTCTTTTTCACTATTATTGACGACGAGACGTTTAGGGTGTTGTAACATAAGAATTGTGGGGATGTAGCTTAGATGGTAAAGCGCTTGGTTTGTATGCGAGAGGTATAGGGATTGATACCTTACATCTCCAAAATAAAACTATCCATTATTAAATATATTTTTTACTTTCAATTTTCCCTTATTCATGACATGTTGAGTAGTGATATTTCTTCATTTTCACTATTATTGATGACGAAAAATTTAGGGTTTTGTGATTAAAGATTTGAGGGTATGTGATTTAAGAATTGTGGGTATTTAGCCCAGATGGGAGAGTGCTCAGGTAGCGAAAAACTATTTGTTATTAATATTTTATTTCTATTCAATCTTTTCTTACTTATGACATAATGAGCCGAGATATTTTTTCATTTACACAATTATTGATGACGGGACGTTTAGGGTTTTCTGATGTAAGAATTGTGTGTATGTGGATCAAATGGTAGAGTGCTCGCTTCTCATGTGGGTAGTACGGGGATCAATACCTTTCATCTCCAAATGAATGGATTATTAAATATATTATTTCTTTTCAAATTTTTCATATTTACGACATATAATGAGCAGGGATAGTTTTTCATTTTCACTATTATTAATGACGAGACATTTATGGTTTTATGATGTAAGAATTGTGGGGATGTAGCTCAGATGGTAGAGCGCTTGCTTTGCATGCAAGAGGTACGGGGATTGGTACCCCACATCTCCAAAATAAACTTGTTTATTATTAAATATGTTATTTCTTTTCAATTTTTCTTTATTCATGACATGTTAAGTAGTGATATTTCTTCATTTTCACTATTATTGATAATGGAAAATTTAGGGTTTTGTGATTCAAGAATTGTGGGGATGTAGCTCAGATGGTAGAGAGCTCGCTTAGCATGCGAGAGGTACGGGGATCGATACCTTGCATCTCCAAAAGAAACTCTATTCAATCTTTCCTTATTTGTGACATCATGAGCGGAGGTATTTTTTCATTTTCACTATTATTGATGATAAGACGTTTAGGATTTTGTGACATAAAATTGTGGGGATGTAGCTCAGATGGTAGAGCACTCGCTTTGCATGCGAGAGGTACGAGGATTGATACCCTGCATCTCCAAAATAAAACTATCTATTATTAAATATGCTATTTCTTTTCAATTTTCCTTAATCATGACATGTTGAGTAGCAATATTTCTTCATTTTCACTATTATTGATGATGGAAAATTTAGGATTTTGTCGCACAAGTTGTGTTTTTCACTATTATTGATGATGGAAAATTTAGGATTTTGTCGCACAAGTTGTGTGGGGTTGTAGCTCAGATGGTAGAGTGCTTGGTTAGCATGCGAGAGGTATGGTGATTGATACCCCACATCTCCAAAAGAAATTATTTTTTATTAATAATTTATTTATTTAATGTTTTGTGAAGTAAGATTCATGGGGATGTAGCTTAGATGGTAGAGCATCGCTTTGCATGCGAGAGGTATGGGGACTAGTACCCGGCATTTATAATGGATAACTATCAATTATTAAATATATTATTTATTTTCAATGTTTTGTGATGTAAGAATCGTGGGGATGTAGCTCAGATGTAGAGTGCTCACGTAGCATGCGAGAGGTATGGGGATTAATACCTCTTTATCTCCGAAAGAATCTATTTATTATTAATATTTTATTTCTATCAGATTTTTCCTCTTATCATTAAAGGAAGCTATTCGTTATTAATATTTGATTTCTATTCAATTTGTCCTTATTCATGACATGATGGGTAGCAATATTTCTTCATTTTCACTATTATTGATGACAGAAAATTTAGAGTTTTGTGATATAAGAATTGTAGGGATGTAGCTTAGATGGTTGAGTGTTTGCTTAGCATGCAAGAGGTATAGGGATCGATACTTTGCATTTGCATCTCTAAAAGAAACTATATGTTATTAATATTTTATTTTTATTCAATATTTCCTTTATTATGACATAATGAGCAGAGATATTTTTTCGTTTTCACTATTATTGATGAATTTAAAGTTTTGTGATGTAAGAATTGTGGGGATGTAGCTAAGATGGTAGAGTGCACTCTTTGCATGCAAGAGCTACGCGGATCAATACCCCGCATCTCCGAAAGTATCTATTTGTTATTAATATTTTATTTTTATTCAATCTTTCCTTAAGAATTGTATGGATGTAGTTTAAATGGTAGAGCGCTTGTTTTGCATGCGAGAGGTACAAGGATCGCTATCATGCATCTCCAAAGGAAAACTATCAATTATTAATCTTATTTATGACATAATGAGCAAAGGTAGTTTTTCAGGAGGATTAATAATGGTAGAGCGCTTGTTTTGCATGCGAGAGGTACAAGGATCGCTATCATGCATCTCCAAAGGAAAACTATCAATTATTAATCTTATTTATGACATAATGAGCAAAGGTAGTTTTTCAGGAGGATTACTATCAATTATTAATCTTATTTATGACATAATGAGCAAAGGTAGTTTTTCAGGAGGATTACTGTTTTGTGGTGTAAGAATTGTGGGGATGTAGGTAAGATTATTTAGTGCACTAAAAGGTACAAGGGTCGATACCCCACATCTCTAAAAGAAATTATTTGTTATTAATATTTTATTTCTATTAAATCTTTCCTTATTTATAACCTAACGAGCAGAGATAGTTTTTCATTTTCAATATTATTGGTGAGATAGTTTTTCATTTTCACTTTTATTGATGAGGTGACGTTTAGTAGTTTTTCATTTTCAATATTATTGGTGAGATAGTTTTTCATTTTCACTTTTATTGATGAGGTGACGTTTAGGGTTTTGTGATGTAATAATTTTGGGGATGTAGTTCAGATGGTAGAATATCTTCTTTGCATGCAAGAGGTACGGGAATCGATACCTCACATCTAAAAAAGAAACTAATTGTTATTAATATTTTATTTCTACTCAAACTTTCCTTATTTATGACATAATGAGGGGAGATATTTTTTCATTTACACAATTATTGATGACGGGACGTTTTGGTTTTCTAATATAAGAATCGTGGGGATGTAGCTTAGATGGTAGAGCTTCCCACGTGGGAAGTACGGGATCAATACCTTGCTTCTCCAAATGAATTGATTACTAAATATATTATTTCTTTTAAATTTTTTCTTATTTCGACATAATGAGCAAGGATAATTGTGGGGATGTAGCTCAGATGGTAGAGCGCTCACTTTGCATGTGAGAGGTACGTGGATCGATACCTTGCATCTCCAAAATAAAACTATACTCTTTGCCAGTGAGAGGCATGGGAATCGATACCCGCATCTCTAAATGAAGACTATCGATTATTAAATGTATTATTTCTTTTCAATATTTTCTTTTTTATGACATAATGAGCAAAAATAGTTTTTCATTTTCACTATTATTGATGATGAGACGTTTAGGATTTTGTTATCTAAGAATCATTGGGATACAGCTCATATGGTAGAGCGCTTGCTTAGCGTATGAGAGGTGTGGGGATTGATACCTTGCATCTCCTAAAGAAACTATAATGAGCCGAAATTTCATTTTCACTATTATTGATGACGGGTAGTTTTGGGTTTTGTTACCCAAGAATTATGGGGATGTAGCTAAGATGGTAGAGTGCATCTCTTAAAGAAACTATTCGTTATTAATATTTTATTTCTATTCAATTTTACCTTATTTGTGACGTAATGAGCAGAAATATTTTTTCCTTTTCACTATTATTGATGACGGGCAGTTTTGGGTTTTGTTATGTAAGAATTGTGGGGACGTAGCTAAGATGGTAGAGTGCTCTCTTTGCATGCAATTGGTACGGGGATCGATACCCCGAATACTCGGCTCTATATTCTTAAATGCTCTATAATATGGTGGTGCCTTAATGAGATATTTTAAATGGATTGTATACGCGTTTAAATGTGGTTTGCTACACACAAAAAGATAGGGATACTTAAATTTTTAAGTCACTCTTGAAAAGTACAGTGTGGGATAAATTAGATTATTGCCTATTATTTCTCAGAATATATTAAGTCTTGGGACTAATGTTTGCCATTTGTAGAGATTGCATATAATAGAGCAATTCATAGTACCGTTCTCGTTTAGAGCAATTTATAGTACCACTCATTATTCTCCTTCTGAATATATTCATAGTACCACTCATTGTTCTCCTTCTGAATATGTTTATGTATTTAATCTGCCTATTATTTGTAAGAATATTAAGTCCCGGGACGAATGTTTGCCATTTGTAGAGATGCCATATAATAGAGCAATTCATAGTACTCTTCTCCTTTATAGCAATTCATAGTAGCACTCATTGTTCTCCTTTTGAAGATGTTTATGGATTTAATCCACCTATGTCTCTTGATTTGCTTCCTATTCATTCTAATATTTTTGTGAGTAAAACAACCACAAGTAAGGCAGATCTGATCAAAACAGTGCACAAACGGGTGAAAAGAGACAATTGAGAAACATAAAGTTACTTTAAGAATTAAATATTTTTGTGAGTAAAGCCACCACAAATAAGGTCTATCAAAACATTACATAAAGAAGTGAAGGAGACAATTGAGAAACAAAATTTCAAAGTTGCTTAAAAAATTAACAAAGGACGGAAGGAAATCATTTTTCAACCCGATAACTGGGTTTGGATACATTTTCGCAAGGAGCGATTTCCATCTCAAAGGAAGACAAAGTTACATCTAAGAGGGGATAACCCTTATCAAGTCCTTGAAATAATTAATAACAATGCATATAAAATGATTTCCTAGAGAATTTTCAGCACATTCTACTTTCAATTTTCAATGTTGCTGACTTAAGTTCTTTTGATGTAGGTGATGATTTTTCTGATTCGAGGACGAATCCTTTTGAACAGGGGGAAGATGATAAGGATCACGGTGATCCCAATGTTCCAACTGGACCAGCCAAGAAGATTTAACAAGCATTCATTCTTTATCTATAAAATTGGATAGGCTTTGTTCAACTCTCATTTCATGTGTTACAAGCTTATTCGATTGAGGAGACCATTTGGAGCTTCAGAAGTGAATATTTACACAGTTGAAGTAGAGGACGAAGTTGCAAGCATAATTAAATGAGTTGTTAGAAAACTTTATTGACCTTGTCTTTGGTGGAGATTCAAGGGGATTGAGATTAAATCCCAGCCATTAACTTCTTTTGTGCGGAGACTATAAATATCGTCAAAGAAGTAGTTTCGACCTATCAATGTAGGTTTTGAAAACTAAAATTTAAAAAATAAAAAATAAAAAAAAATAAAAAATAAAAATAAAATAAAAGTCTTTTAAAAAAAAACTTAGTTTAGGGTGAAATTTTGCTTAAAATTCAAATGTACCCAAAGGAATGCATATGCTTTAGTGGCAATGCAGCTTCAACCAAAATAATGCAACCAAAATAATTTGAGCATGATCATTCATAATCTTAAAGGTAGGAATTATAGGTTATGAACTTTATTTATGTCAATATTTTTTAATAATATTAATTGAAGTACATCCAATTGATTTGAAGAAAAAATTCTATTATGTGATGGACAATGTGAAATTAACGTGACAATAATAGTAGGTTCTAAAGCACAAAAAAACACGTGGATAAATTTCAAATGTTGAGGCACACAAAACACATGGACTAGCAACTAAATATGATTGATTCACTACCAAGGCATTTGGTCTAGTGGTATGATTTTTGCTTTGGGTGTGAGGGGTGTGAGGGGTGTGAGGGGTGTGAGGGGTGTGAGAGGTGTGAGAGGTCTTGAGTTTGATTCATGAAATGCCCCCACAATTATATCAATTTAAATAGTTTGTTGTTTCTTTGTTGGGTTGTTGGTTTATTTGATAACCCTTGAATATTAGAACGCCTTGCAAGAAATGTCCCCCACAATTATATCAATTTAAATAGTTTGTTGTTTCTTTATTGGGTTGTTGGTTTCTTTGTTGGGTTGTTGGTTTATTTGATAACCCTTGAATATTAGAATAATTCGGTAATGGCATAAGCAACCGCCCCATTATTTCCTTGAACTCCTGGAGATAAGATTGCCATAAAAGAATATGGGTTCCAACCCAAAGAATAAGATTGCCATCAAAGTTTTAAATTTTCCACCAAAGAATATGGGTTCTAACTCAAAGAATAAGATTGCCACCAAAGAATATGGGTTCCAACCCAAAGAATAAGATTGCCATCAAAGTTTTAAATTTTCCACCAAAGAATATGGGTTCCAACCCAAAGAATATCCAACCCAAAGAATAAGATTGCCATCAAAGTTTTAAATTTGAAACTTAAAACTTTTACAGAAAGTAAACTATGGGTTCCAACGTTTCCAGCCTCCATTTGCTTATTTTTCTTTAAACTCTTCTAGAAAAACTAACTATACCCGGACTATTTGCAGTAAAAATCTGATAGAGATATATATAAAAGTTGACTATTTATATATAGTAGGCGGTTATATCCTTAAAGCTATATATATATAATAAACTGAAATCATATATATACAATAAACTGAAATCATATATATACCCACTAGTCAGTGCTTTCAAAATGTACATTTCTCATTCTTCATACCCTCTCTTTGCATACCTTGAAGTCCTTAATACAAAACTTTCAGTCAATATATCTCCTTACATTTTCTCTATCATGTTCTTTGTGTTCATTTAGATTGAGTGTGTGCGTTGTTGTGTGATCCTAATAATTGGTATCAAAGCGATGTGAGATTCACCACGATCTGTGAAGATGGAAAGTTCAAAGACAAGAATTTAGAAGTTTGATGGATTCGATATCAGTTTCTAGAAGATGCAGATTGAAGATTATATGTACCAGAAAGATTTTTAGAAACCCCTTTTGGGGGTGAAGTGAAAACTTAAGGATCGTCACGCCTTAGGGTTGATCTAGTTGACGTTGTCCAGAAACACGACGTTCAACATCATCAAAGAGAAGACGACATCGGGCCCATTGAAGGTGTTGTCAAATATGTACGAAAATCCGTCGGCTATGAATAAGGTGTAAAAAAAAAAAAATCCGTCGAGCCTATTGATTGTATTTGTTGTGTTTTATGTCCTAAAACTCATAGTTTGTAAACAAAAACATATTATCTTTTCAATAAATTTATTATTGATGTTTATTCAGTAAAGATTGTTATTGAATAAAGTGAATGTTACGATCATTAATCTAAATCCAATAAACTAAGAACACTCTGATTACTTGAACTATAGGTAGAGACAATAGAGTGGATCAAGTTCAAGTATATAGTCAAAATGATCTATAATATAGAGATAAAGTTGAGTACCTTATTCTGGGGACACTATGGATGCGGCCCACTTTTGTATATGACATAAACAATGTGATCACTAAATTGTACATGTGGAGACATGTGAGTTGGGGCGTCCTATGTAATGAGTATTGCATAAGATCGAACCATGAAGAAAATCACTCTCACTTTATAATGTCGTTTATTGTTGAGACTGATTTTTTCATTCGATGACCTAGGAAACTCGATCTTAATCCTGAGCTAACTATGAACTCCTTTTTATTCGGAATTATCCTTAGATTTGCATGGGTGAGAGTGGCTCGAGTTCACCGACTCAATAAGCCTCCCATTCCAAGGGTAAGACTGTGTGAATAGCTAGGGACATAGAGTGTAAGATGGAATTCACTCCTACCCGCTTTTAGGGATAGTAGAGAGGTTGTTCCCTCAAATACTGACTCCAAGTCTTGAACAAGGGGCCCAACCCTCTCATTGGCTCGAGAAGGATTTGGTTTGGTGGTTGGACCACAAACCAATTGTTCATTAGATGATCAGTGGGACTCAAGGAACAAGAAGTTACTTTAGGGGTAAAACGGTAAATTGATCCAGCTCTAGTTACGAACAACCTATGAAGGATCGACTTACTAATCACGGTTATATCAAATGGATAGAAATATATCTATAGTTAGGGGGTGCAACAACTAGGCTATAGTGGAGTGTCCTAGTAGTTAACAAATGTTGGTTAACAAGGTTAATGAGTTTAACAGGTTAATCTCAGATCGTTGGAGCCCATGATCTGTAGGTCCATAGGTCCCCCAGCTATCTCTTATCGGACTAAACCTTAGAACAGTGTGATAAGTGAGTTCAAAGTATTCGAATTCAAATTAAGGAATATATGCTAAATATATACAATATATTTAACCGCATTTTGTTTTAATTGTGAATTAAACAAAAAAGAGAGAATTGGAGATATTTAAATAGGATTTAAAGATTTTAATTATGAATAAGGATTCATGTGCTTGAATTCATTGGATTGACATTTTATTTAATGTTAAATTTTAATTAAATTGTTTAATTACTCATTTAATATTATTTTGATTTAAAATTAATTATTTAAATTAGTTGTTGAATTAAAATAAAGAAAGTCAAAAGGTTGACTTCACCCAATGGAAAAATTCATGTTTGAGTTAGTGGAATATTGTGTGTTGGTTTAACCAAACTTGCATGTTTGCCACATAATCCCACAAATTTGAGTGGAATTTTGAGTGTCAAAATTTGGTTACTCAAACTTGCATGCTTGCCACATAATCCCACAAATTTGAGTGGAATTTTGAGTGTCACAATTTGATAATCTCAAATTTGCATAAACATGCAAATATGACTCTATAAATAGAGTGATCTAAAATGGAAAGTTTGCTCGAAAAACTTTGAGAAAGTCTCTCAAAGCTCTCTCTTTACATATACTAAATTCCTATTACGTTTAGTCACTCACCGAATTCCACAATCCCATTCTAAGGCTGAAGAATAGTAGGGAAGACACTAGTTGTGGTTCGGAACCAGTTCGTGAGGAAAAAGAAATTTGAACTATAAAAAGTTAGTATTCAAACTCATTGAGTTTTAATGCTTTTGAACATGCTAGCTAATTAACTATAATTGATGAACTTAGAGTGCCTAAGATCCAAATTGCTTCCGCACGTGTTATTGTAACACCATTAGTATTAACAAATTTATATGAACATCAAATAAAGTAAATGAAATAACGATGATATGTTCAATGCATAATTGAATATGAAGTCCACAACACGGATATTTGGTTTAGTGGTATGATTCTTGCTTTTGGTGTGAGACGTTTTGAGATCAACTCTTGGATTTTTCCTTTAATATAAAAGGCCTAAATAATGTATCAATCCAATGCACTTAATTTGTTTCACTTTGTGTTTTTTTAGGTAAAATAATTTATTAATTAAGAATTTCGTGTTTTGTTTCACTTTGTGTTTTTGTAGGTAAAAAAAATTTATTAATTAAGAATGTCATGAATGGATTGAAAAGTTAAAATGGTTGATGATTTTCTTTTCTTTAAATCCTTGAACTTCCTCTTATACAAAAAGACCTACCTCACCTTGTTGAACTTCTTTTTAGCCCCTGAACTCCAAACAAATATAGATTTCAAACTTGAGAGAAAAAAATCATATGAGTGAGAGCTAAAAATGATAGGTGTTCAAGAAGGGAAATTTGGTCTAGTGGTATTATTCTTTATTAGGGTGTGAGAGGTCCTAAGTTCACATCTTAAAATAGAGGAATTCATAGTACCCTTCTCCTTCAGAGGAATTCATAGTACCTTCCTAACCTTCCTATTATTTCTAAGAATTGTCATTTATAGAGATGACATATAATAGAGCAATTCATAGTACAATGCACTTATGCCTCTTGATTTGCTTTCTATTCATTCTAATATTTTTGTGAGTAAAGCAGCACTCATTGTTCTCCTTTTGAAGATGTTTATGGATTTAATCCATTTAATTTGCTTCCTATTCATTCTAATATTTTTGTGAGTATTTTTGTGAGTAAAGCAGCACTCATTGTTCTCCTTTTGAAGATGTTTATGGATTTAATCCATTTAATTTGCTTCCTATTCATTCTAATATTTTTGTGAGTAAAGCAACCACAAGTAAGGCAAATTTGATAGAAACATTGCATAAACAGGTGAGAGGAGACAATTGAGAAACAAAAAGTTAATTTAAAGATTAAATATTTTTGTGAGTAAAGCAACCACAAGTAAGGTATGATCAAAACATTGCATAAGAGGTGAAGGAGACAATTGAGAAACAAAATTTCAAAGTTGCTGAAGGTATTAACAAAGAACCGAAGAAATCATTTTTCAACCCAATAATTGGGTTTGGATACATTTTCGCAATGACCGATTTCCATCCCAAAGGAAGACAAATTTACATCCAAGAGGGGATAACCCTTATCAAGTCCTTGAAATAATTAATAACAATGCATATTAAATGATATTCCTGGAGAATTTTCAACACATTCTACTTTCAATGTTGATGACTCGAGTCTTTTTGATGTAGGTGATGATTTTTGTGATTTGAGAAAAAATTCTTTTGAAGAGGGGGAAGATTATAAGGATCACGGTGTTCCAAATGTTCCAACTGGACCAGCCAAGAAGATTCAACAAACATTCACTTTCATCTATAAAATGGGATAAGCTTGGTTCAACTCTCATTTCATGTGTTACAAGCTTATTCGATTGAGTAAGGACCATTTGGAGTTTTGGAAGTGAATATTTATACCGTTCAAGTAGAAGATGAAGTTGCAAGCATCATTACATGAGTTGTTAGAAAACTTTATTTATTTTTAATTCATAAAGTATGTAATGGTCAAATTGTCAAATTGACCTCGTCTTTTGTGGAGAATCAACGGGATTGAGATTAAATCCAAGCCACTGACTTTTTCTTTGGAAGACTGTAAATATCCACAAATTATGATGTAAAAATTAGATTTGAGAGGAATGAAATTGATATTTTCAGAAGTTTCCCTTAAAAATCAGAACATCATCCCTGCCATTCAATATTTCAAGTTCGATTGTGTGGTTGAGTGAAATTCTCAACTTTCTACTTATTCTTATTTTTGCTGTTTCTTCTCTTCCTATTCATGGTAATTTATCTTAATTCAAAAAAGTTTGTTTTTTTAAGGAATGTATAAAGCACATGGGTTTATTAATTAATTGCCGTAAACTTTTGTATAAAATAAAGTAAATAAAAATGGAGTAGGTATATATAACAATAAAAGAGGAATTATGTTTACTAGAATTTTTTTTTTTTTAACATGAGATAGAAGTAAATGTAGTAATGAAAAGAAACTACATAAACTTAAAACAAGTTAATCCCATTTTACAATATAAATATTGTTAAATAGTAGCAAAGAAGTAGTTTTAACCTATCAATCTAGGTTTTGGATTAAAAAATTAAAAAATTAAAAAAAATTAAAAAATAAATATAAAATAAAAGTCGTTTTCAAAAATTACGTGAAATTTTAATTAAAATTCAAACATATTGTTTCAATATTTATCCTAAAGGAATGCATATACTTTAGTGGCAAATAAATTTGAGTAGTGGCAAATAAATTTGAGTTGGGTCATTCATAATCTCAAACCTACATGGTAAGAATTATAGGATATGAACTTTATTTATGTCAATATTTCTTAATAATATTAATTGAAAGAACTTTATTTATGTCAATGTTTTTTAATAATATTAATTGAAGTACATCCAATTGATTTGAAGAACAAATTCTATTATGTGATGGACAATGTGAAATTAACGTGACAATAATAGTAGATTCTAAAGCACAAAAAAAAAAAAAAAAAAAAGTGGATAAATTTCAAATCTTGAGGCACACAAAACACATGGACTAGCACCTAAAAATGATTGATCCACTACCAGGGCATTTGGTCTAGTGGATAAATTTCAAATCTTGAGTTCGATTCACGAAATGCCCCCACAATTATATCAAATTAAATAGTTTGTTGTTTCATACAAAAATTAAGGTGAACAACCTAGTGCTTTAATAAATACCCTTGCTTATGATTACATATTAATGGTGTTGTTAGGTTGAATTGCGGGTTAGGACCTCAACCTCATGTATTTATAGAATCCTGTGTATTGATTGTAAAAGGTTGATGATTAATTAAGAATTCTGTGTATTGATTGTAAAGGGTTGATGATTTTCTTTCCGTTAAATCCTTGAACTTCCACCTATACAAAAAGGCGTACCTCACTTGAATAAAGTATTCTAATTGAATGCATAAAAGTTACTCATGATCGAAAAGCTCAACAAAATGCTTTTAGCCCCTCAACTCCCAACAAATATAGATTTCAAACTTGAGAGAAAAAATCATATGAGTGAGAGCTAAAACTGATAGATGTTCAAGAAGGGGAATTTGGTCTAGTGGTATTATTCTTGCTTAGGGTGTGAGAGGTCTTGAGTTCACATCTTAGAATGTCCTTGTCCTTAATTCTCTTATTACTCCAAGGTAGGTTCTAAAGCACAAAAACATGTGGATAAATTTTAAATATAGAGGCCCATAAAACAACATTTGGTATAGTGGTATGATTATAACATGTTAATGGAAGAGAGCAAAACAAGTAACAAGAATACAGAATTGTGTATGTAAGATTTTCGAGAAAGTCCTACAAAAGAAGATGATGGTAGAGCCTCGACCCTAACTTCAAAGGCATTACACCCGACCCACACAAAAAATATCACATGGAAGAGAGCAAAACAAGTAACAAGAATACAGAATTGTGTATGTAAGATTTTCGAGAAAGTCCTACAAAAGAAGATGATGGTAGAGCCTCGACCCTAACTTCAAAGGCATTACACCCGACCCACACAAAAAATATCACATGGAAGAGAGCAAAACAAGTAACAAGAATACAGAATTGTGTATGTAAGATTTTCGAGAAAGTCCTACAAAAGAAGATGATGGTAGAGCCTCGACCCTAACTTCAAAGGCATTACACCCTCGACCCACACAAAAAATATTCTATGATATTTTTTGTTATGTTAAGGGTCACAGATTCTCTATTGCACTGAACTCCCAATAGTAGTTTTACCTAGGTCATTTGTCGTCACAATCCTTTTAAGGAAGATGCGCCCAAATAATCGGTGAATAATAACATTTAAAGAAGTTTCAGAGAGCGAAAAGAGGCGAAACAGAGAATAGGAATGAGAAGGGCACCAAAATTTTCAGTGAGTCGTATAAGGAAGAAGGAACTAGTAGGTTCGGTTTTGGGTCCGTTTGAACTAAAATTTGAGATTCACTAGCCTAAAGTCCATTTGTGGTAAAGAAAAAAAACCTTCCGTGGCCCCACCCTCATTCGCAACCTGCATCCAACCATTTCATTTTCAACCTACACGCATGCTCCAAGCTCAACTCATGTAAATAGTCAAAAGATTTACTATAAGGGCATTTGGTCTAGTGGTACGGTTCTTGCTTCGAGTGCTAGATGTCTTGAGTTCGATTCTCGAAATGTGCCCCTGACAATTATATCAAATTGAATAAAGGGATAAGTCATTGTGACATCTGTCCCCACACAATTTACTTGATATCTCTTTCCCCACACCAAGTGTTCATAAAGAGTTTGCCTTTTGTAGTTCAAACTCCTTTTTCCTCACGAACCGATTTTGAACCACCGCTAGTGTTTTGAACCAGTTTTCCTCAGATTCTCTCTTTTTGTTTAATTCGTAAATAAAACAAAAATGCGGTTAAATATATCGTATATATGTAGTGCATATTCCCTAATTTGAATTCGAACACTTCGTACTAACTCGTCACACTGTTCTATGGTTTAGTCCGATATGAGCTAGCAGAGGGACCTAATGGACCTATAGATCATAGGCTCCAACGGTCCAAGATTAACCGGTTAAACTCACTAACCTTGTTACCCAACATTCGTTAACTACTAGGACACTCCACTATAGCCTAGTGGGTAGGAGTTCGTGCTTAAGGGAACTACCTCTCTTCTATCCCTAAAAGTGGGTAGGAGTGAATTCCATCTTGACCCCACGTCCCGAGCCATTCATCCAGTCTTACCCCTGAAATTGGAGGCCTATTGAGTCGACGAACTAGAGCCACTCTCACCCATGCAAATCTAAGGATAATTCTGAATAAACAGGAGTTCATGGTTAGCTCAGGATTAAAATCGAGTTACCTAGGTTATCGAATGAAAAGAAAATTAGTCTCAACAGTAAACGACATTATAAAGTGAGAGTGGTTTTCTTCATGGTCCGATCTTATGCAATACTCATTGCATAGGACTTCCCCACTCACATGTCTCCCCATGTACAATTTAGTGATCACATTGTTTATATCATATACAAAAGTGGGCTGCATCCATAGTGTCCCCAGAATAAGGTACTCAGCCTTATCCTTATACTATAGATCATTTTGACTATATACTTGAACTTGATCCACTCTATATCTCTACATATAGTTCAAGTAATCATACTATAGCCAGAGTGTTCTTAGTTTATTGGATTTAGATTAATGATCGTAGAGTTCACTTTATTCAATAACAATCTTTACTCAATAAACAACAATAATAACTTTATTGAAAATAGAATATGTTTTTGTTTACAAACTATGAGTTTTAGGACAAAACCCAACTGGTATCTTTCCTACTTTCTTCAAAAATCACTTCTTGGTTCGTTGACTCTTCACTTGATATCTCTATCAACCAACTCTTTGACTCTTCATGTCTTCTGTTGGTATCTTTCCTACTTTCTTCAAAAATCACTTCTTGGTTCGTTGACTCTTCATGTCTTATCTGTTGGTATCTTTCCTACTTTCTTCAACCAACTCTTCATAAACTCAGCATTGTAGGATGTGGCTGACTTTAGGTAGCGATGCGCTTCCAGCTAATCTCAGAATGAGGAGTCTCTTCCAATCTACTAGGAGCTGTTGAAAATCACTTCTCGGTTCGTTGACTCTTCATGTCTTCTCTGTTGGTGTCTTTCCTACTTTCTTTGCATGAAATTTTTTCTTCTTTGCATGACGTCATACCACCTACTTCTGCTTGATGTCTTCTTGGTCAGAATAATAACGATTCAAGTTACTGACGTGGACAACAAGGTTAGTCCGCACCCATAAGAGCAATTGGATCCTATATGATGTCTTGATAATCTTGTGGATAACTTCGACTAGTCCATAGTATTTTCGCACCAGTCTTTGGTTCTTGTTGCTTTGAACTCGAAGTTGATCTAACGTTAACTTATATGAACTCTTTATTTTTCTTGAAATTATTGTTGTCGACGCTTCTGACTGGCCATTCTCTTCATCCGTCTGGTATTTCTATGTGAATATATGTTGCTTTAGTGGCTTGTTTTTGTCTTCCTTCTCCAATAGAGGCGTTGGCTTGGTGTCTTTGCCCAGCATTTGAGTGATCACTGACAAGAGCCTTTGGGGGTCTAATAAACTCAATTGTTAACAAGTCATTTAGCTAGCTCAGGCTCAGCCGCATGACATTTGTTTGTGGTAGGTGATCTCGATTGCAACATAAAACTAATCTTGTGATTTATCTCTCCTAGTGTGGATAAATCCATTATCTGACCTTCTTGTTTTGCGTCGTGGTGTTCATGTAGTTGCAACAAGGTTTCTATTGAGGTTGGCTCACTCGAGCTCCCCTTTTATATTACAACAATAGCAGCAAGCGTAGATTCATCATGGCTAAGATTCTTTCTCAACTATAGTATCGACATCATTTTCACCCCTCTTGGTTGATGGATGTTTTTCTGAATGATCTCGGATTAGACTCTGTTACTACTAGGCATTTTGCTAGGGACATAAATGGCTTTCTGTTCCAGTAGGACGTTCATCCCTAACATGACGTCGAAGTCATCCATTTCAACTATCACAAAATGATTTGCCTAGTCCAAGGCTCCAGCTTGATTAGAGTTCTCATTGTGACTCTTAAGACAGGTAAAGCTTCTAATTTGACGGCGTTCATCTTTCCTGTATCTCGACGCCAAAGGATGCTAAAATATTTTGCATTGGTCTCAATCATGAGTTGTGGGTGGTTCTAGAGTCGACAATGGTGTTCCTTGCTACTTTGTGCTTTATCCAGACCTCGACATACATAATATATATATATATATTCTTTTAACTATAACACATATGGTCTATGAAAGAACTGTAACTCTTATGCTCATTAATATTATAATGGTTACTATCTAAATTATAACCTAAAATTAGAGAATTGATGTCCAATTAGCAACCCTAAATTTTTAATCTTGGTAGAGTGATTGAAATTACAATGGAAGTAGTTTAAACTCCTAGTACCTTAAATGAAGTTTGATGAAATTCGAGATGTCAGCGAAAGTATTCCCAAATGGGAAATTGGAGATTTATCAGACAATGCTCTCAGTGTTGATCGAAGGGAAAGGAGTAAATCAAAGAGCCCAAACAAACATGTGCGATCAAAATCAAGGAACCGAAAAAAATCTCCGAACAAATCAAACGTAAAGTGTTGAAATTGTGGAGAAAAATGACACTTTCGGACAGATGGTACAAAATTGAAGAAAAACAAGATCACAAATGTGAAGATGACAATGATTCTATCTATTCAGCAGAAGATACTAAGGATGCTCTAATTCTTAGCGTGAACAACCCAATTGAATTCTGGATTTTAGATTCAGTTGCTCCGTTTCATTTGTCTTCAAGTAAGAAGTTGTTTCAAAATTTCAAATAAGAAAATTTTGGGAAGGTGTATCTTGCCGACAACAAACGTTGGAGATTGAAGGGAAGAGAGATGTCTGCATACACACTCTACACAGAAAATGAGTGCACATTATAGGATATCAAATATATTCCTGATCTCAAGAAGAATCTGATCTCTATTGGTAAGTTTGATAGCACAGGTTATGCAGCCGAGTTTCGAAAGAGTTGTGGGAAGATTGTGAATGGTGTCATGGTGGTAGCATGACACAAAATCTTGAACCCTATACACCACTATAGGGTGAAACCTATACACAACTCGTAGTAACAGCAACCATGTTTATACACCCTATAGTCTCAATAGACTTGCACATATGAGATTCAAAGAAATGAAGATGATGACTGTGAATGTAGTTTTAGAAGGCCTAAAATTTATTGATATGGGTGTTAGCTTCAAAAAAGCTGCCAGAGAACCACAGAAAGTGCGATTGGAAAGGGTTCATACAGACGTTTGGATTCCATCTCTAGTTTCACCATTTCTAGTACCAAAATTCCATTGGTTAGATGTCTCGCACTCTACAGCGACAACTCTCTGTTTTCCTAAGGCTAGTGAGATATCTCACGACCACTCTTTTCCTCCTCACCCTATCTAGACACTATAACTTTAATCCATTATTGTCTTAAATGGTTAACATTCACTCTTTAATGTCCGAAGACATTTTGTAACTACCACGAAACTCAAAACATACAATAAATTGATACAAGTTTTACAACATATCATATACTTCAAAACAGGGTTAGACTGCTTACTCGATGGCGGTGAGACGTGTCATTGAGCTGAGTCATAGAGATATACAACTATTTCCTAAGAAAAAATCTGTATAATCTAAAATCCGGCTGCTCTGATATCAAACAACTCTTTATTGAACTCTAGTTATATTCTTCTTTTTCGCCCTTTTTTTTTTCTTTATTTTTCCTATTGAACTCTAATTAGCAATCTTACTGTCCCCTTCTTAGAAAAGATGGGTCAAAATGAAAAATTTACCTAGCATTAATTTTGACGAATTTTCCTATTTTTTTACTATTTTCTTTTATATTTTTAATGAGTTTTTTTTTTTAATTTTTGTAATTAGTTTGTTGTTCCATATCATATTTAAATTTGGTCTAAATCTCTCAATAAATTCCTAAAAATTTGAACTTAAAAAGTAAATTGAGAAATTAATCCTCATTTGAACTCGTGTTACAGCATAACATAACATAATACATGTCAAACACTCACAAAGTACGACACGTGGAGGGGCTACAGAGCACGCGTTGTTAATACCTCATACAATTCATCCAACCAAGCCAATAGTAACACCACTTACCTGGTTGGTCGAAAGAGAAGTCACTAAATTTTTTGTATTGATGTTCGTTAGATCATACTCATCGATGTCTAGTTCCAAAGCTAAATTCATACCGACTTCCTTCACTCTCTTTCTTTTTCTCCTTCTTTATTCAAATCCGCATTGGTTAGGGATAAAGAAAGGATGAGTTGGAGATTGAGAAATGGGAAGAGAAATAAAGAATGTGATGGAGGAAGAGGAAGAAATAGGAGGAAGTGGAGAACATGGATAAAATGAGCACGCACGCAACTCTTAAGGCAGTTTGAACTCCTAGTACCTTAAATAAAGTTGGTCTCCTCTAATAAAACCGGAATTTCTCTTAGGATCATTAAATTCTTATAGACTCCAAGCTCAATATCATAAATACAATTATGCTTTATCTTGAACACACCAAACATGAAACTAAAGTGGGTTCAAAGACAATTTCTTTCTCCATCTTATCGGTAATAACAGTTCAACTAAATCCATATTATGCAAAGAAACAAGTTTATGACTCATAACACCAACTACCTAAATTATGACCTAAAAATTTGAAAACATAAGTTGTAATTGATAATTACACAAAAATTTCCCTAAATCAATGAACTCGTATCCAATTAGTCAATCCTAAAGATTGTAACTAGCATAGAGTAATTGAAGTCCACATGAAGCAATTTAAAGTTCCGTTACTTAACTAAAGTTTATCTCATCTTTAATGAAGCATGATTTACACTTAGGTTGATGAAATACTTATAGACTCCAACACTGAGTACTATTAATGCAATTATGTTTCATATGAGTTTGTCATAAATGAAACTAAGGTGCATTCAATACAACTTTATTTTGTTGTCATACGAGGCAAAATAGAAGAATTAAATCAAACAAATGGATGAACTGAACCGAATCAATCCAACCCAAATTGATTAATTTGTTTCCTTTGTTGGGTTGTTTGTTTATTTGATAACCCTTACAAGTAAAATATTAGACCATCAACTGTAATAGCCCAAAAATAAATAAAGAAATAAACAAATAAAAAGTTAAAATAATAATAATAATAATAATAATAATAAATTAATTAATTAATTAATTAAAATTAAATAAAAAAATTAAAAAAAAAAAGAAAAAAATCTTTCCCCACCTCTCTCCGCTAACCTCTCATCCCTTCCCACAATTATCTCTCCTCTACCCATCTTAGGCCAACTGCAAAAAAAAAGGAAGAAACAGAAAACCTGCACAAAAAAAGAAGAAACAGAAAACAAGTAAGATTTGAGAAGAAGTAAAATGGCTTTGAACAGATTGCAGATTTAGAGATTTTTGTCAGTTATTACGGTAAAATTCTATTTCAAATTTCCTTTTCCTATGGTTATAAGAAATTAATTTAGTTATGGTTATAAGAAATTAATTTAGGATCAAATCTTCTCTCCTATCTTATCGTCTGTAATAATCAGATCCCATATACAATTATTAGATTTTTGTTAGCATTTTAATTATACGAAATAAGACTATAAGGTCAGATTCAATAAAATTTTAGGTGGCAGATCTATAAACTAAAAGATCTGGCCTGTACTTAAAATTGGCCAGTAATATTTGTGAGGAAAGATTTGTTAAACCGTATTTAATAATAAAAGGAAATATCAGAGGCAAAGAGCTCCTCTAAATTTTGTCTAACAGAAAAGATCAGAATTTTAAGATGGCCAATGTAAATTAGGGAAATAATTTTATAGAGTTCATACTTGAAATTGATGTCATGAGCTCATATAGGTTTACTCGGATTTCAAATGACGGAATCGAACTTTCATTAAAGATATATTTGTGACAATGACTTAAGCGAGCCAGGTAAGTGACCTTACTATCGGCATGGTTATATTTGATGTTGACACGTGCCCTGTGATTCTGTACATGTCATATATATTGATATGTGTGAATTGCTGTGAATCGATATGCTTCCTATATGTTATGTTATGTTATAATATGTGGTTTGTATGATAATAATTATGGTACAATGTGCTCAAGGATATGTTTGAGATAGGGTACGAGAAGAATGCATAAAACGAAATGTAACAATAGGAGTAAGATACGTTCATGAAATGTTAGAGTTAGGTTACATACCGGAGTGCTATGGATAGGAGAGATTGATGAAAGAATACGGTTAGGTTATGGGTCGAAAGGGATAGGTTTGTGATAGATTGATAGAACGATAGCGTTAGGGTACGTTCTTGTGACGATATGACTAAGGTACGTCACGTAATGATATGTCTGTGATAGGTATAAGAACGTTAAGGCTATGGTAAGTTAGAGAACAATATGACTATGAAGTATTTACGTTATGACTTGGTTATGATATGATACATTGTATGCTAGATTATTGTGCTTAAGTACGAAATCATGTGAACGTGAATGTATGTTATTTATGCTGCTTAGTTGATGTGATATGAATGCATGTGACGATGTGTGGCCCTTGTACGATTATGGCTTGTTATATGAGTATTGGAATGTAACTGAATGAATTGTATGACATGAAATATGGTAAATTGCATGATACATAACCCCGCTAGGAATATGAATGATATGTAACGAAATGAGAATGAGAATGGCATGTAAGCATGAAAACGTGACACGGGGTTATGTTCATTAAATGATGACTGTAGGACTAGTGGGACCTCATGCATATTGTGTGATCATGCATTTGGGGGATACCCCTATCCCATCACGAGGGTACGGACGCGTACATCCAAATAAGGACAACGATCGTTATGCCCTGCATAGCGCTGCCGTGACAGTTTTAGTTTTAACGGGTCCCGATGGGCTCCCAGAGCATGCCCACCGGCTAGGGACAGTGGCCCAGCAGTGTGCGAACTAGCTGGTGAGCCCATACTCGCACGTATGGGCTGCGTGTAGAGTATATGGTACACGTCCACGATTACCCGTTAGGATTGCACCGTAGGGAAAACGAAACGAAACGAAACGAAACGAAACGAAATGAAACGAAACGAAACGAAATGAAATGAAACGAAACGAAACGAAATGAAAGATAGGTTCCATCATTTCATTGCATGTGATTGTTGCATTTAACCCCAATAGTGGGGTCACTTACTGAGTATTTTTTTAAATACTCAAGCCATGTGCTACTACATTTTTCAGGTTAAGGCAATGCATTCCTGTACGGCTGACGATGACATCGCAACTCAAGATCATGGCACATGCATAGGATGGTGGCATTTATATTCTTAGACTTAGGATAGAATAGGATGTTTTAAACTTAAACGCTTATTTATTTTATTTCGAGTCTTTTGTTGTGTCGTTTTAAAGATGTTTTCGAAATACGTAAGTTCATGGCTGTATTTTAAGTTAAAGGTTTTTATGGAATTTAAATGAAGTCTTCCGCATTCAATGTTTATGGTACGTATACAGTAGCGACCTTAAATTAAGTAGAAAATTTTGGGTCGTTACATCAACTTTTCATTTTATAACGATCCAACCACTCAGAGAAATATATATTTGAGTAGAAGCTAAAAATATTGGGTATTTAAGAAAAGACATTTGGTTTAGTGGTACGACCCTCACTTAGGTGCAACCTCAAATGCCCCTATGTCTAAATCTTTTCTTATCGAAGGACTTCATATTTATATAAACTTGTTGTTCCTATTATTTACTTTTCAAACATACCTCTTAACTTCTCTACACCAATTGTTGGGCAACAAAGTCGACATAAAGGAATTAGAAAAGAGATATCAAAACTTAAGCATGTTCGCAATGGCTTGGCCATTCACGAGCAACCTAAAGTCTTTCTTTACATCCCAAGGCTTTATACTTACCATCTTAGGAAATAATGAAAAAGAAAAAAAGAAGAAAAAAAAAAAAAGAAGAAAAACAAAAATTAAGGTCATTAAAACTATAATTATAATACTCTTAATATCATTTCATGTTCCCACTTTTGGTAAGTATGCCTATCCAAGTGTTAAGTAGATCTAGTAGAAAGCTCTTTGATCTTATTATGTTCTTGTTTTGTTCTCCAAGACACATTCTACATCCAGGGCTTCAGTTCAAGCGCATCAAGGACTTCATGTGTTTCTTGCAATACAACAAAATACGACCTTAATACCTAGGCCCAAGAATTCATACATATGTTTTAAGTGGCTTAACAAGGGCATTTGGTCTAGTGCTATGATTCTCGCTTTGGGTGCGAGAGGTCTCAAGTTCGATTCTCGGAATGCCCCTTCAAGAGAGATTGTAGAATAAAACGAAGTAAAATAAATCCAATAAAATGACACGAGTTAAATACATACATTCCCATGAAGCTGTGAATGTGAATTGATAAGCCTTAAATAATCCAAATAATAATTGGATTAATAATATCAATGCATTCTATGTCGAAATGATTCATAAATTATACCTAATTTTGACATGAGAATTGTGGGGATGTAGCTCATGGTATTGCGCTCGCTTTGCATGCGAGAGGTACGGGGATTGATACCCCGCATATCTCCAAAATAAAACTATCAATTATTAAACATGTTATTTCTTTTCAATTTTTCCTTAGTTATGACATGTTGAGTAGCGATATTTCTTCATTTTTTACTATCATTGATGACGGAAAATTTAGGGTTTTGTGGTGGAAGTATTGTGGGGATGTAGTTCAGATGGTAGAGCACTCACTTAGCATGCGAGAGGTATGGGGATTGAGATACCCTGCATCTCCAAAAGAAACTACTTGTTATTAATATTTTATTTCTATTCAATCTTTCTTTATTTATGACATAATGAGCGGAGGTATTTTTTTCATTTTCACAATTATTGATGACAGGACATTTGGGGTTTTCTAATGTAAGAATGTTGGGATGTAGCTCAGATGGTAGAGCTTCCCATGTGGGAAGTATGGGATCGATACCTTGCTTTTCCAAATAAATCGATTACTAAATATAATGAGTAGAGATAGTTTTTCATTTTCATTATTATTGATGACGAGACGTTTAAGGTTTTGTAACATAAGAATTGTGGGGACGTAGCTCAGATGGTAAAGTGCTCGCTTTGTATGTGAAAGGTATGGGGATCGATACCTTTCATGTCCAAAATAAAACTATCTATTATAAAATATATTTTTTACTTTCAATTTTCCCTTATTCATGACATGTTGAGTAGCGATATTTCTTCATTTTTACTATTATTGATGACGAAAAATTTACGGTTTTGTGATTCAAGAATTGTGCGTATTTAGCCGAGATGGTAGAGCGCTCGCGTAGCATACGAAAAAGGTACCGGGATCTATACCCTGCATCTCCGAAAGAAACTATTTGTTATTAATACTTTAGTTCTATTCGATCTTTCCTTATTTATGACATAATGAGCCGAGATATTTTTTTTATTTACACAATTATTGATGACGGGACATTTAGGATTTTCTGATGTAAGAGTTGTGCGGATGTAGATCAAATGGTAGAGCGCTCACTTCTCGTGTGGGTAGTTCGAGGGTCAATACTTTGCATCTTATTAAATATATTTTTTTTTTCAAATTTTTCATATTTACGACATAATGAGCAGGGATAGTTTTTCATTTTCACTATTATTGATGACGAGGCGTTTAGGGTTTTGTGATGTAAGAATCGTGGGGATGTAGCTCAGATTGTAGAGTGCTTGCTTTGCATGCGAGAAGTTTGTGAATCGATACCCTGCATCTCCAAAATAAAACTATTTATTATTAAATATGTTATTTCTTTTCAAATTTTCCTTAGTCATGACATGTTGAGTAGTGATATTTCTTCATTTTCACTATTATTGATGACGGAAAATTTAGGATTTTGTGGTGCAAGTAACTTGGGAATGTAGCTCAGATGGTAGAGCCTCGCTTAGCATGCGAGAGGTATGGGGATCGATACCCCACATCTCCAAAAGAAACTATTTTTTATTAATAATTTATTTCTATTCAATGACATAACGAGTAGATATATTTTTTCATTTTCACTTTTATTGATGACGAAAAATTTAATGTTTTGTGAATTAAGAATCATGGGATGTAGCTTAGATGGTAGAGCACTCGCTTTGCATGCCAGAGGTATGGGGACTGGTACCCTGCATCTCTAAAGGATAACTATCAATTATTAAATATATTAATTATTTTCAATTTATTTTTATTTATGACGTAATGTGTAGAGATAGTTTTTCATTTTCACTATTATTGATGACGAGACATTTAGGGTTTTGTGATATGAGAATTTTGGGGATGTAGCTCAGATGGTAGAGTGCTCGCTTAGCATGCGAGAGGCACGGGGATCAATACCTCTTATCTCCAAAAGAATCTATTCGTAGCGATATTTCTTATGATAGAAAATTTAGAGTTTTGTGATATAAGAGTTGTGGGGATGTAGCTTAGATGGTAGAGCATTCGCTTAGCCTACAAGAGGTACGGGGATTGATACTTTGCATTTGCATCTCTCGAAGAAACTATTTGTTATTAATGTTTTATTTTTATTCAATATTTCCTTATTTATGACATAATGTGCAGAGATATTTTTTTTCGTTTTCACTATTTTTGATGAATTTAAAGTTTTGTGATGTAAAAATCGTGGGGATGTAGCTCAAATGGAAGAGCGATCACTTTGCAGCGAGGATGTAGCTCAGATGGTTTTATTTCTATTCAATCTTTTCTTATTTTGACATATTGAGGAGAGATACTTTTCTATTTTCACTATTATTGGTGATGGTAGGTTTATGATTTTATGACGTAAGAATTGTGGGGATGTAACTCAGATAGTAGAGAGTTCGCTTCGCATGTGAGAAGTACGGTGTGATACCCTGCATCTCCAAAGGAATCCTACTACCAAATATTCTATTTCTATTTCAAAATTTTCTTATTTATGACATAATGAGCATGGATAGTTTTCATTTTCATTATTGTTGATGATGGGCCGTTTAGGACTTTGTCCTGTAAGAATTGTTGAGATGTAGCTAAGGTGGTAGAGTGCACTTTTTGCATGCAAGAGCCATGGGGATCGATACCGAGCATCTCCAAAAGTAACTATTTGTTATTAATATTTTATTTTTATTTAATCTTTCCTTATTTATGATATAATGAACAAAGATATTTTTTTTTCATTTTCACCATTATTGATGATGGGAAGTTTAAAGGTTTTGTTATGTAAGAATTGTAGGGATGTAGCTTAAATGGTAGAGCACTTGCTTTGCATGCGAGAGGTACGGGGATCGCTATCATGCATCTCCAAAGGAAAACTATCAATTATTAATCTTATTTATGACATAATGATCAAAGGGAGTTTTTCGTTTTCACTATTATTGATGACAGGACTTTTAGGGTTTTGTGATGTAAGAATTGAGGGGATGTAGGTAAGATGGTTGAGTGCACTCTTTGCATGCGAGAGGTACGAGGATTTTGGGTTTTGTTATGTAAGAGCTGTGGGGATGTAGCTAAGATGGTAGAGTGCATCTCGTGAAGAAACTCATTAATATTTTATTTCTATTCAATTTTTCCTTATTTTTGATATAATGAGCAGAAATATTTTTTTCATTTTCACTATTATTGATGACGTGTAGTTTTGGGTTTTGTCATGTAAGAATTATGGGGATGTAGCTAAACTGATAGAGTGCATCTCCTAAAGAAACTATTCGTATTAATATTTTATTTCTATTCAATTTTTCCTTATTTTTGACCTAATGAGCAGAAATATTTTTTCATTTTCACTATTATTGATGGCGCGCAGTTTTGTGTTTTGTTATGCAAGAATTGTGGGAATGTAGATAAGATAGTAGAGTGCTCTGTTTACATGCGATTGGTATGGGGATCGATACCCCGAACACCCCGCTCTATATTCCTAAATGCTCTATAATATGATGGTGCCTTAATGGGATAGATATTTTATATGGATTGTATACGACTTTAAATGTGGTTTGCTACACGCAAAAAAGATAGGGATGGTTAAATTTTTAAGTCACTTTTGAAAAGTATGGTGTGGGATAAGTTGGATTATTGCCAATTATTTCTAAGAATATATTAAGTCTTGGACTAATGTTTGCCATTTGTAGAGATGACATATAATAGAGGAATTCATAGTACCGTTCTCAGCAATTCATAGTACCACTCATTGTTCTCGATTTAATCTACCTATTATTTCTAAGAATATTAAGTCTTGGGACAAATGTTTGCCATTTGTAGAGATGACATATAATAGAGCAATACTTCATAGTACCGTTCTCCTTTAGACCAATTCATAGTACCACTCATTCTTCTCCTTTTGAAGATGTTTATGGATTTAATCCACTTACACCTCTTGATTTGCTTCCTATTCATTCTATTATTTTTGTGAGTAAAGCAACCACAAGTAAGGCAGATCTGATCAAAACTGTAACTACCCAAAATTTTCTACTAATTTAAAGTCACTACTGTATACGTAGCATAAACATTGAATGTGGAAGACTTCATTTAAATTCCATAAAACATAACCTTTATCTTAAAACACAGCTATGGACTTATGTGTTTCAAAAACATCTTTAAAACGACAAAACAAAAGACTAAATAAAATAAATAAAAGTTTTAAGTTAAAAACATCCTATTCTAGCCTAAGTCTAAGAAAATAAATACCACTATCCTGCATGTGCCATGGTCTCGAGTTGTGATGTCGTCGTCAGCCGTACAGGAATGCCTTGCCTTAACCTGAAAAATGTAGTAGCACATGGCTTGAGTATTTGAAGAAATACTCGGTAAGTGACCCCACTATTGGGGTTAAATGCAACAATCACATGCAATGAGATGATGGGACCTATCTTTCATTCTATTTTCCCTACGGTGCTGTCCTAACGGGTAATTTTTAACGTGTACCATATACTCTACACACAACCCATACGTGCGAGTATGGACTCACTAGCTAGTTCGGACACTGCTAGGCACTTTCCTTATCTGGTGGGCATACTCTAGGAGCCCCTTAGGCCAGGCACCCGCTTGAACTAGTAACTGTCACGACAGTGCTATGCAAAGCATAACGATCGTTGTCCTGCCATTGGATGTACGAGTCCGTACCCTCGTGATGGGATAGGGGTACCCCCCCAAATGCACGAGCACACATAATGCATGATGTCCCAAAACTTTTCCATTTTCATTATCCTTTAATACAACCCTGCTAGCATTGTGTACATATCATATCATTTTTCATATCGTTTCAGATATCGTTCATCATTCATGCCATATGGTTTCTCATTCTTCAGTTCTCAAATCATACATAATTCTAACGGGGTTATATTTCATGCCATTTATCGTAATTTCATGTCATTCATATCATGCTGTATACACACAATTTAAGAGACCTAACATAACGTTCTATGCTTTTAACATATCATTTCATCATATACACATCATACCATGACATATTGCATCAAAATGTATCATATCATAAACAAGTCATAACGTAAACACTTCGTAATCATATCGTTCTCTAACTTATCATAGCCTTAACGTTCTTAGACCTATCACAGACATATAATTACGTGAACGTACCTTAGTCATCTCATCACAAGAACTTAACCTAACGCTATCGTTCTATCAATCAATCACAAACCTATCCCTTTCTACCCCGAACCTAACCGTATTCTTCCATCAATCTCTCTTATCCATATCACTCTGGTATGCAACATAACCTTAACGTTTCATGAACGTAATTTACTCCTATCGTTACATTTTGTTTTGTGCATCATTCTTGTATCCTATCTCAAACATATCCTTGAACACATCGTACTGTAATTATTATCATACAATTCACATATTATAACATATACATAACATATAGGAAGCATATCGATCCACAGACAATTCACACAGATCAATATATATGACACGTGCAGAACCACAGGGCACGTGTCAACATCAAATATAATCATGCCGATAGTAAGGTCACTTACCTGGTTAGCTTAAGTCGTTGTCACGTATATATCCTTAATGAAAGTTCGATTCCGTCCTTTGAAATCCAAGTCAATCTATGTGAGCCCATCACATCAGTTTCAAGTTTGAATTCTATAAAATTATTTCTCTAATTTACATTGTTAAAATTTTGATATTTTGTGTTAGACAAAATTTAATGGAGTTCATGCTCTCTGATATTTCCGATTTTATTTTTAAATTCTGTTCAACAAGTCTTCCCTCAATCTTCCCTCCTCCCTTTGTAATTATTTTCATTTGGTAAATAGATTGTCAATTCTGTAAACATTTTCATTTGTGTAAATAAGATATTACTCTAACTCTCTATTTATTTTCAGTAAACCGATATTATTGGCCAATTTTAATCCATTGTTTGGCTACTATTAATAGATTTATGGATCTACCAACTAAATTTTTTTAAATTTCAACCTTATTTTCTATTGTTGGATCCGTATGGCAACAGTAAAGGGGTGAATAGGGTTTTAACCATAAAAGTGTTTAAACATAATTAATTTTTCTAATGATGAAACTCTTTACAAATAAGTAGGAGATGATAATTACCAGAACAAAATAATTCAAGTCAAAACAACAATCAATTAGAGCATACAATAAATCACAGTAGTAATTTTGAAATTAAACAGGAAAAAGTTAGAAAAGATGACACCATAGTTTTATAGTGGTTCGGTCAAACTCGACCTACTCCACTCCCCAAACCCCTCTGGGGAATTTGAATAAACAACTTTCTCGACTCTTTCTGCGGATCAGAGCCAAACCGCTACATCGCTCTTTTTATGAGTTCAAGAGCAAACTCAATCCTTTCCACGACACAGGATCAAACCGGTACAAGTATTTGAATTTGATAGTAACACACCACAACTCTTTCAAAGAGTAGATTTACAATTTGGAGCACTCACAAATATCTTCTCACGTTACAATAAAAAAAAAAATCTCTCAAGAATAAGATGAATAAAAATAAAATTGGAAGCTTGGAGAGAGCAACAAATAAGGGAGACTTTGAACAAATGAGGATGGGAGAATGTATGGAAGTTGTGTATATAAAATGTGGGGAAGTTGATGAGTTTATACAGAGAAGAAAAGTGGCAAAATGTAGGAATTAATATCGACCACTGGATTGTGTTAGGAAGAATGGAAGGTGGAGATTAAAAGTAAATAAATAAGAAAATTTTCTAAATTCATTTATTTAAAATTTTTAATATAATAATAATAAAAAGTTATGTGAGTAAGGGTCAAATGAAAATTCAAAATTTATTATAAATATAATAATATAATAATAATAAAAACTACGTGAGTAACTACCAAAATTTTAAAATATAATAATATAATAATATAATATAGTAATAATAAAAATCAATGTGAGTAACGGTTAGATTCAAATTTATATTTTGTAAAAATAATTTTATTTAGAAATATAATAATAGGAAAAACTCTGCCCTTTGTTACTCTTCCAAAATTATAAATGTCATACTTTTATATATTTTGATTTGTCCATCATTTTGATTTTGTTGCCACATCATCACGTCGGGTATGTTCTCTCGACTGTAATTTCTTCGTTTTAGCTCTGATTTGAGTAATTGAAAAGTCGTTGAAATCGTTATTCCCAACTTTATACTTTGGACAGTTCAAAACACTGAAAATAGTTAATCATTAAGAGTAGGTTTGTTATCATCAAAATATCAATCAATTAATTGATTGAAATTAATTAAAGTGAGATCAAGGGCCGACCAACATCTATAACTTCCAATGCTAACAAAAAATCTAATTAATTGAATATGAGATCTGATTACTACTGATAAATTATGAAAGAAATTTGATCTTAAATTAATTTCTTATAACCATAACTATAGAAAAAGGAAATCTGAGATAGAATTTTACCTAATAACAGACCAAAATCTTCCCAGATAAATGTGCATCATATTCTTATGTTGAAACACCATTTTACTTTTTCTCAAATCTGACCTTTTTTTTTTCTGTTTATTTTTTGGATGAACTGTGATGTTTATTGTTGGATGAATTGTGATATGGGGTTGAGGAAAGAGGATGCAGATGAGAGGTTAGTGGAGAGAGGTGGATAAATTTTATTTTTATTTTTATTTTTAAGTAATGATTTTTAGTTATTTATTTATGAATTATTATTATTATTATTATTATTATTATTATTATTATTATTTTGACGTATATATTTTTTTATAATTATTTTTATTTGTTTATTTTTTATTATTATTATTATTATTATTATTATAATATATATATATTGCTATTACAAAAACATTACATAAAGAGGTGAAAGGAGACAATTGAGAAACAAAATTTTAAAGTTGCTTCAAGAATTAACAAAAGACGGAAGGAAATCATTTTTCAACTCAATAACTGGGTTTGGATACATTTTCACAAGGAGCGATATCCATCTCAATGGAAGACAAAGTTACATCCAAGAGGGGATGACCCTTATCAAGTCCTTGAAATAATTAATAACAATGCATATAAAATGATCTTCCTAGAGAATTTTCAGCACATTCTACTTTCAATGTTGCTGACTCGAGTCCTTTTGATGTAGGTGATGATTTTTCTTATTCGAGGACGAATTCTTTTGAAGAGGGTGAAGATGATAAGGATCACGGTGTTCCAAATGTTCCAACTGGACTAGTCAAGAAGATTCAACAAGCATTCACTCTTCATCTATAAAATTGGATAGGTTTGGTTCAACTCTCATTTCATGTGTTACAAGCTTATTCGATTGAGGAAGGACCATTTGGAGCTTTAGAAGTGAATATTTACACCGTTCAAGTAGATGATGAAGTTGCAAGCATCATTACATGAGTTGTTAGAAAACTTTATTTTTAATTCATAAAGTATGTAATGGTCAAATTGTCAAATTCACCTCATCTTTTGTGGAGATTCAAGGGGATTGAGATTAAATCCAGGCCACTCACTTCATGTGTGGAAGACTATAAATATCCACAAATTATTATGTATAAATCAGATTTAAGAGGAATGAAAATGATCTCTCAAGTTGAGAAGTTTCCCTTAAAAATTCGAGCATCATCTTTGCCCTTTCTAAGTTTTAAGTGGGTTTAGTAATTACCATAGATTTTGTATAAAATGAAGTAAATACAAATAGAGTAAGTATATATAAGAATAAAAGAGGAATTATGTTTACTAGCAATTTTTTTTTTTTTTTAACATGAGATAGAAGTAAACGTAGTAAGAAGTTAATCCTATTGTTAAATGGCAGCAAAGAAGTAGTTTTAACTTATTAATCTAGGTTTTGAAAACTAAAATTAAAAAATTAAAACATTAAGAATAAATATAAAATAAAAGTTGTTTTCAAAAACTTAGTTTGTGGTGAAATTTTACTTTAAAATTAAAATGTATTGTTTCAGTATTGTTTCAATATTTATTCTAAAGGAATGCATATACTTTAGTGGCAATGCAGCTTGAACCAAACAAAATTGAGCTGGGTCATTCATAATCTCAAACCTACAAGATAAGAATGATAGGATATGAACTTTATTTATGTCAATATTTCTTAATAATATTAATTGAAGTACAAAGAACTCTATTTATGTCAATATTTTTTAATAATATTAATTGAAGTACGTCCAATTGATTTGAAGAATAAACTCTACTCTGTGATGGACAATGTGAAATTAACGTGACAATAATAGTAGGTTCTAAAGCACAAAAAAAACGTGGATAAATTTCAAATCATGAGGTACACAAAACACATGGACTAGCAACTAAAAATGATTGATCCACTACCGGGGCATTTGGTCTAGTGGATAAATTTCAAATCTTGAGTTCGATTCACGAAATGCACCCACAATTATATCAAATTAAATAGTTTGTTGTTTCCTACAAAAATTACGGCGAACAACCTAGTGCTTTAATAAATACTCTTGCTTATGATTACATATTAATGGTGTTGTTAGGTTGAATGGGAGTAAATCAATAGATTATCTAATCTGGACGATGTACTACTAAGTTCAGATTGCGCCTAATACTCCTTCACGAACGAAATAATAATCAACCTCAATCGATGAAAGATTGGATTGGCGGACAGATAGGTGGCACCAATGTTGTCACACCACAGGCTAGACACTCGTGCTTGCGACATCCCGAGCTCACGCAAGAGGACTTGCATCCAGATTAATTCGGTAGTGGCATAAGCAACCGCCTTGTATTCGCCCTCCGTACTAGAACAAGAAACTGTCGATTATTTCCTTGAACTCTAGGAGATAATATTGCCACCAAAGAATTCGGCAGTGGCATAAGCAACCGCCTTGTATTCGCCCTCCGTACTAGAACAAGAAACTGTCGATTATTTCCTTGAACTCTAGGAGATAATATTGCCACCAAAGATATCAATAGTGTCATGTAGATGCAACCGCCTTGTATTCGCCCTCCGTACTAGAACAAGAAACTGTCGATTATTTCCTTGAACTCTAGGAGATAATATTGCTACCAAAGATATCAATAGTGTCATGTAGATAACTCTGTGGGCGGATATGGAGGCTGACTACTTAGAGTAAAAATGTGATTAGCCTCCATTTACTTATTTTTTTCTTTAAACTCTCGTAGAAAAACTAACTATTTCGGATGTAGAAGGATGGAGGCTGACTACTTAGAGTAAAAATGTGATTAGCCTCCATTTACTTATTTTTTTCTTTAAACTCTCGTAGAAAAACTAACTATTTCGGATGTAGAAGGTTGGATATGGAGGCTGACTATTGATAGTAAAAAATGTGACTAATATACTAAATATTTATATACAGTAGGTAGGAAAACTAAGCAGGCTGATGACTATTTATAGTAAAGATAGGATAGAGATATATACCATAAATACTAAATATTTATATATATAAGAGTAGAAAAACTAAGGAGGCTACTAAATATTTATATATAGTAGGCGTAGAAGAAAAACATATATAGTAGGCTTAGAAGAAAAACTAAGCAAGCTACTACATATTTATATACAGTAGGCGTAGAAAAACTAACTATTTGGGCTCTAGAACGTTGGATACGGAGGCTGACTATTTATAGTAAAGATCTCATAGAGATATATATATTAAATATTTACCTACCGCTATTCAATATTTATATATAGTAGGCGTGGAAAAACTGAAAGGCTATTAAATATTTATATATAGTAGGTTGTGGAAAAACTAGGAGGCTATTAAATATTTATATACAGTAGGTGGAAAAACTAACTCGATATGGAGGCTGACTATTTAGAGTAAAAATCTAATAGAGATATATATACTAAATATGGGCTAGAAGCTGACTATTTATAGTAAACATGTGAGGTTGACTATTTAGAGTAAAAATCTAATACAGATTATATAGTAAATATGGGCACTATTTATAGTAAAAATAGATGGATATGGAGGCTGACTATTTAGAGTAAAAATCTAATAGAGATATATATATATAACGACCTAGATCCACCGCCAGCAGATATTGTCTTCTTTGCGCTTTCCCTTTCGGGCTTTCCCTCAACGCTTTAAAACGCGTCTGTTAGGGGAAGGTTTCCCTCCCCCTTATAAATGATGATTTGTTCTCTTCTCCAACCAAACCAATGTCGGACATCACATACTAATTATGGGCTAGAAGCTGACTATTTATAGTAAAAATCTGATACCTAACTATTTATAGTAAAAATCTGATAGAGATATATATACTAAATATTTATATATATTTGGCGGTTATATCGGTTAAAGTTATATATATATATATATATATATATATATATATATATATATATAATAAACTGAAATCATATATATATACCCATTTGTCAGTGCTATATTTCTAATACTTCACCTCCTCTCTTTGCATACCTTGAAGTCATTAATACAAAACTTTTAGTCAATTTTTCTCCTTACATTTGTCAATATTTCTCCTTACATTTTCTCTATCAAGTTCTTTGTGTTCATTTAGATCGAGTGTGTGCGTTGTTGTGTGATCCTAGTAACTGGTATAGAGCGAAGTGAGATTCATCACGGTATGTGAAGATGGAAAGTTCAAAGACAATAATTGAAAAGTTTGATGGATTCGATATCAATTTCTAGAAGATGCAGATTGAAGATTATATGACCAAAAAGATCTCCAGAAACCCCTTTTGAGGGTGAAGCAGAATATCATGACCACGGAGGACTGGAAGCTCAAGGATCGTCACGCCTTAGGGTTAATTTGGTTGACGCTGTCCAAAAACATGACGTTCAACATCATTAAAGAGAAGACGACAAGGCCTATTGAAGGTGTTGTCAAATATGTACGAAAATCCGTCGGTTATGGACAAGGTGGATTTGATGCAAAGGTTGTTCAATTTACAAATTTCTGAAGGTAGCTTTGTTGCATAACATATAAATTAGTTGAACGTGATTGTGAGCCAATTGAGCTTAGTGGAAATTATGTTCAAATATGAAATTAAAGCATTGATTTTGATGTCATCTTTACCCGAGTCGGGGTATACTGTTGTTGCTACAATCAACAGTTCACGAGGATCTGATAAACTGAAGTTTGATGAAATTCGAGATGTCAGCGAAAGTATTCCCAAACGAGAAGTAAATTAAAGAGACCAAACAAACATGAGCGATCAAAATCAAGAAATCGAGAAAAATCTCCAAATAAACCGAACGTAAAGTGTCGAAATTGTGGAGAAAAACGACACTTCCGGATAGATTGTACAAAATTGAAGAAAAGAAAAATCACAAATTTGAAAATGACATTGATTCTATATATTCAGTAGAAGATACGAAAGATGCTCTAATTCGTAGCATGAATAGCCCAACTGAATTCTTGATTTTAGATTCAGTTGCATCGTTTCATTTGTCTTCAAGTAAGGAATTGTTTCAAAATTTCAAATAAGAAAATTTTGGGAAGGTGTATCTTGTCAACAACAAAACGTTGGAGATTGAAAGGAAGAGAGATGTATGCATACAAACTCTAGCAGGAAATGGGTGGACGTTATAGGATGTCAGATATATTCCTGATCTCAAGAAGAATCTGATCTCTATTGGTCAATTGGATAGCACAGGTTATGCAGCCGAGTTTGGAAAGAGTTTGGGGAAGATTGTGAAGGGTGTCATGGTGGTAGCATGATACAAAATCTGGAACCGTTGGGTGTATAAACATGGTTGCTATTGATAAGAGTTCTTTCAATTAAAGTCTACTTGAATTGGAAGCACTCTGAGCAACAACAATCATGTTTAAACACCTTATAGTAGTGTCAATAGACTTGCACATATGAGATTCAAAAAAATGAGATGATGGTTGTGAATGGAGTTTTAGAATGCCTAAAATCTATTGATATGGGTGTTTGTGCGAGCAGCGTTATGGAAAAATATAAACGAGTTAGCTTCACAAAAGCTGCCAGAGAACCATAGAAAGTGCGATTGGAAATAGTTCATACAGACGTTTAGGGACCATCTCCAGTTTCATCATTTCTAGTACCAAAATTTCATTGGTTAGATGTCTCACACTCTGCAGTAACAACTCTCTGTTGTCCTAAGGCTATTTAGATATCTCACTACCACTCTTTTCCTCCTCACCATATCTAAACACTATAACTTTGGTCCAGTATTGTCTTATATGGTTAACATTCACTCTTTAATGTCCAAGGACATTTTATAACTACCACGAAACTCAAAACATACAATAAATTCATTCCAATTTTAAAACATATCATATACTTCGAAATAGGGTTAGACTGCTTACTTGATCGTGGCTAGACGTGTCATCGAACTAAGTCATAGAGATATACGACTCTTTATTCTAAGAAAAATCTGAATAATCTAAAATTCGACTACTCTAATATTAATCTATCACAACCCAAATTTGGAGGGTTAATGTAATAGCCCAAAAATAAATAAAGAAATAAACAAATAAAAATAATTATAAAAATAGTTAAAATAATAATAATTAATTAATTAAAATTAAAAAAATTAAAAAAATAAAAAAAATTAAATTTTCCCACTTCTCTCCACTAACCTCTCGTCCCTTCCCACAATTATCTCTCCTCAACCCATACGGCAACTCAGAGAAAAAAAAAAACAGAAAAACAACCATGGTCACATTTTAGGAGAAGTAAAATGGGCTTTCACCACAATTATCTCTCCTCAACCCATACGGCAACTCGAGAAAAAAAAAAACAGAAAAACAACCATGGTCAGATTTTAGGAGAAGTAAAATGGGCTTTCAACACATTGGAGATTTAGAGATTTTTGTCAGATATCCTTCTCTTTTATAGTTATTGTTATAAGAAATTAATATGGTCACATTTTAGGAGAAGTAAAATGGGCTTTCACCACAATTATCTCTCCTCAACCCATACGGCAACTCGAGAAAAAAAAAACAGAAAAGGAGAAGTAAAATGGGCTTTCAACACATTGGAGATTTAGAGATTTTTGTCAGATATCCTTCTCTTTTATAGTTATTGTTATAAGAAATTAATTTAGGATCAAATCTTCTTTCATATTTTAATAGGTCCGGTAATAATCAGATCCCATATCCCATTGATTAGGTTTTGTTAGCCTTTTAAGTTATAAAAAATAAGGTTACAAGGTTAGTGTTAGACGAACACGACTCTCCACAATGGTATGATATTGTCCACTTTGAGCATAAGCTCTCATGGCTTTGCTTTGGGCTTCCCAAAAGGCCTCATACCAATGGAGTTAGCATTCCTCACTTATAAACCCATGATCATTCCCTAAATTAGTCGATGTGGGACTTCCATCATCCAACACCTCCCCTCGAACAAAGTGCGCCTCCCCTTAATCGAGGCTCGACTCCTTTGGAGTCTTAGTCATTTTTGACTGCCTTCGAGGAGGGGCTTGACTCCTTTTCTTTAGGAGTTCTTTGTTCGATATTTGAGGATTTACCAATTTATTGGCACGACTAAGTTTAGGGCATGGCTCTGATACCATGTGAATGTTTGATTAATCCACCACATACCTATAGGTGTGAAAGTTATCTTATTTATAATCAAATAAATTACAAGGATATGGAAATAGTAATAAATGGAAAGATACCTATGGTAATAAGGCAAATATTAGATATTTGCCTTATAATAAAATATCAAATATAATATATACGGGAAAGTATAATTTATTACTAAATATCCTTAACACCCCACCGCAAGCTGAGCGTCGGATTTGAACGAACGTGAAGCTTGGATCTGAAAAATTCAAAGAGGTTGAGAAACACTTTTCGTGAAGATGTCAACAACTTGGTTCACAGGAGGCGTAGAGAAACACTTTCTTGGCCATCAAAAATTGCAGAGGGATTGCTGCTTAGCGGCGATGCTGCCTTGGCTTCGGCGAGAATATGTCTAACCCATGAAGAGGGATTGTCACTTAGCGACGATGCTGCCTTGGCTCTGGTGAGAATATGTCTAACCCCAAGAAGTAGAAGGGGAAACCTAGAGCAAGGGACAAAGACAATGTTGAAGCCGGAAGAGTCGCCACATTGGGCAAAGGAGCCAATTTTGGCAAGAAGGGCAGCCGGAAGAGTCGCCACATTGGGGCGAAGGAGCCAATTTTGGCGAGAAGGGCGGCGGCAACTTGGTTGGCGAAGATGCCAGTGCGACGCCTAGATTCCAAAGGTAATTCTCTGCAAAAGGTCGATAGACTTATCGAGATTCTGTATATTTCCGAAGAGGAATGCTGATGAAGATCCTACGATTAGGGTTTCTGTGAAGGATGAAGGATGAAGGGAAAATTGGGAAGAAACGAAAGAGGCTATGTTTGGAAAAGGTGAGGTTGTATGTACAGAGTATGAGACGAAGGATGATTTGGAGGTCAAAAGGGTTGAGCCGAAGAGTAATCAATCGGCTCCGCCTGCGGCAGCCATGAAGACTGCCCCTGCGGCGTCAAAGCCAGCAGGGGTGGTGGAGAAGAAGATTAGAGGATTCAAAAGCCATAGATGAGAAAGGATCGAGGTTATTAACCGAAAGGGCTCTGATAGCATGTTAGACGAACACGACTCTCCACAATGGTATGATATTGTCCACTTTGAGCATAAGCTCTCATGGCTTTGCTTTGGGCTTCCCAAAAGGCCTCATACCAATGGAGTTAGCATTCCTCACTTATAAACCCATGATCATTCCCTAAATTAGTCGATGTGGGACTTCCATCATCCAACACCTCCCCTCGAACAAAGTGCGCCTCCCCTTAATCGAGGCTCGACTCCTTTGGAGTCTTAGTCATTTTTGACTGCCTTCGAGGAGGGGCTTGACTCCTTTTCGTTAGGAGTTCTTTGTTCGATATTTGAGGATTTACCAATTTATTGGCACGACTAAGTTTAGGGCATGGCTCTGATACCATGTGAATGTTTGATTAATCCACCACACACCTATAGGTGTGAAAGTTATCTTATTTATAATCAAATAAATTACAAGGATATGGAAATAGTAATAAATGGAAAGATACCTATGGTAATAAGGCAAATATTAGATATTTGCCTTATAATAAAATATCAAATATAATATATACGGGAAAGTATAATTTATTACTAAATATCCTTAACAGTTAGATTTAATAAAATTTTAGTTGGCAGATCTATAAACTAGAAGATCGTAGCCAAACAATCAACTTACAATTGGACTTACAATTGGCCAGTAATATCTGTTTACACCATTGAAAAACCTATTTACAAATGAAAATAATTAGAGAGAGGGAGGGGAGATTGAGGAAAGATTTGTTGAACAGGATTTAACGATAAAACAGGAAATATCAGAGGGCAGTGAGCTCCTTTAAATTTTCTCTTAACACGAAATATCAAAATTTTACGATGGCCAATGTAAATTAGAGAAATAATTTTGCAGAGTTCAAACTTGAAACTAATGTCATGAGCTCATATAGGTTGACTAGGATTTCAAAGGACGAAATCAAACTTTCATTAAAGATATATTTGTGACAACGACTTAAGCTAGCCAGGTAAGTGACCTTACTATCGGCATGGTTATATTTGATGTTGACACGTGCCCTGTGGTTCTACCTTGTCTTATATATTGATATGTGTGAATTGTCTGTGGAGCGATATGCTTCCTATATGTTATGTTATGTTATAATATGTGGTTAATAATCATGGTACGATGTGCTCAAGGATATGTTTGAGATAGGATACGAGAAGGATGCACAAAAAGAAATGTAACGATAGGAGTAAGATACGTTCATGAAACGTTAAGGTTAGGTTACATACCGGAGTGCTATTGATAGGAGAGATTGATGAAAGAATACGGTTAGGTTATGGGTATATAGGGATAGGTTTGTGATAGATTGATAGAACGATAGCGTTAGGGTACGTTCTTATGACGATATGACTAAGGTACGTTACGTAATGATATGTCTGTGATAGGTATAAGAACGTTAAAGCTATGGTAAGTTAGAGAACGATATGACTATGAAGTGTTTACGTTATGACTTGTTTATGATATATACATTGTATGCTAGATTATTGTGCTTAAGTACGTAGTTATGTGAACTTAAATGTATGCTATATATGCTTTTAGTCTGATGTGATGTGTAATGCATGTAACGATATGAGGTTCTTGAATGATTATGGCATGTTTGTATGGAATATGTGAATATGAACAACATGAATTGTATGACATGAAACACGGTAAACTGTCTGGAACCATAAGCCCGATAGAAATGTGAAATGAAAATGAGAATGACATGAAGCCTGGAACGTGATAAGGGGGTTATGGTCATTAAAGATAAATGTAGAAATAGGGGGACCTCATGCATTATGTGTGTTCATGCATCTAGGGGGATACGCCCATCCCATCACGAGGGTACGGACGCGTACATCCAATTGCAGGACAACGATCGTTATGCATTACATAGCGCTGCCGTGACGGTTCTAGTTTTAACAGGTCCCAGCATAAGGGGCTCCCAGAGTATGCCCACCGGATAAGGACAGTGGCCCAGCGGTGTGCGAACTAGCTGGTGAGCCCATACTCGCACGTATGGGCTGTGTGTAGAGTATATGGTACACGTTCATGATTACCCATTAGGATAGCACCGTAGGGAAAATGAAATGAAACGAAAGATAGGTCCCATCATTTTATTGCATGTTATTGTTGCATTTAACCCCAATAGTGGGGTCACTTACCGAGTATTTCTTTAAATACTCAAGCCATGTGCTACTACATTTTTCAGGTTAAGGCAAGGCATTCCTGTACGGCTGACGACGGCATCGCAACTCGAGATCATGGCACATGCATAGGATAGTGGTATTTATTTTCTTAGACTTAGGATAGAACAAGATGTTTTAAACTTAAACGCTTATTTATTTTATTCCGGGTCTTTTGTTGTGTCGTTTTAAAGATGTTTTCGAAACACGTAAGTCCATGACTGTGTTTTAAGTTAAAGGTTATGTTTTATGGAATTTAAATAAAGTCTTCCGCATTCAATGTTTATGGTACGTATACAGTAGCGACCTTAAATTAAGTAGAAAATTTTGGATCGTTACCGTTCAAAATTCAAATAGAAACTAAAATTGAAAGTGAAAACAAATAAAAAAAAAAGTAAATTAATATAAAATAAGAAAATGCTATAAAATTAAAATATTTAGAGTTAATCTATCCTTACAAATATATTTTTCTCTTTATTTGTAATTAGTCATAAAAAAAAAAAAAAAAAATTGGCAGTTACTTTACCAGATTCAAATCCAATTTCTTCACAAAACTGTACAAAATTTCTCTCTAACTCTCTTTCAAAACAATTCCCCTTTATTTTCTTCTTCTTCGTTTTTTTTTTTCCTTTCTTTTTTCTCATTATTGAACTCTAATTAGGGATCTTATTGTCCTCTACTTGGGAAAGATGGGTCAAAATGAAAAAATTGAGAAATTAATCCTCATTTGAATTCGCGTTACAGCATAACATAACATAATACATGTCAAACACTCACAAAGTGATACGTGGAGGGGCTACGGAGCACGCGTTCTTAATACCTCATACAATTCATCCAACCAAGCCAATAGTAACACCATTCACCTGGTTTGCCAAAAGCGAAGTCACTAAATTTCCTGTATAGATGTTCATTAGATCACACTCATCGATGTCTAGTTCCAAAGCTAAATCCATACCGACTTCCTTCACTCTCTTTCTTTTTCTCTTTCATTTTTCATATCCACATTAGTTAGGGATAAAGAAAGGATAAGTTGGAGATTGAGAAATGGGAAGAGAAATAAAAAATGTGATGGAGGAAGAAGAAGAGAAATAAAGAATGTGATGGAGGAAGAGGAGGAAATGGGAGGAAGTGGAGAACCTGGATAAAATGAGCAGGCACGCAACTCTTAAGCCAATTTGAACTCCTAGTACCTTATATAAAGTTGGTCTCCTCTAATAAAACAGGAATTTCTCTTATGATCATTAAATTCTTATAGATTCTAAGCTTAATATCATTAATACAATTATGCTTTATCCTTAAGACGCCAAACATGAAACTAAAGTGCGTTCAGTTTAACTCCATTTTATTGCCAATATTGAATGATGTGTAGGGTATATTATTGATTTACCTTAACGTTCTTGTGGCATGATAGTTCATATTAGTTAAGTTTTTTGCATAATCACAGTTAAAAGATAACAACAATGAATCTAGGTTTATTAGTCATTTCAAAGACAATTTCTTTGTCCATCTCATCGGTAATAATAGTTCAACTAAATCCATATTATGCAAAGAAACAAGTTTACGACCCATAATAACAACTACCTAAATTATGACCTAAAAATTTGAAAACATAAGTTGTAATTGATAATTACACAAAAATTTCTCTAAATCCCTGAACTCGTGTCCAATTAGTCAATCTTAAAGATTGTAACTAGCATAGAGTAATTGAAGCTCCACAGTTCATGTTACTTAACTAGCATGAGTTGCACTTAAGTTCATGAAATGCTTATAGACTCCAACTCTTAGTACTATTAATGTCGGTATGTTTCATATGATTTTGTCATAAATGCATTCAATACAACTTTATTTTGTTGTCATACGAGGCAAAATAGAAGAATTAAATCAAACAAACTGATGAACTGAACTAAATTAATCTAACCCAAATTGATTAGTTTGTTTCATTTGTTGGGTTGTTGGTTTATTTGATAATCGTGGTATATTATAACAATTCAACTTTTCATTTTATAGCCGTCAAACCACTCAGAAAAATATATTTGATAAGAAGCTAAAAATATTTGGTTTGATGGTATGATTCTCACTTACTGTGCAAGAGGTTTTGAGTTCAATTCTTGTAATGCCCCTATGCCCTATGTCTAAATCCTTTCTTATCGAAGGACTTCATATTAATATAAACTATGCCCTATGTCTAAATCCTTTCTTATCGAAGGACTTCATATTAATATAAACTTTTTGTTCCTATTATCAAACATACCTCTTAACTTCTGTACACCAATTGTTGGGCAAACAAAGACTAAAAATAGTCTTTGTTTGCATCCCAAGACTTTTATACTTACCATCTTAGGAAACAAAGAAAAAAAAAAAAAAGAAGTTCTTATTAGGTTCTTAGAGGACTTCATGTGTTTCCTGCACTCTTTCTTTATCATCAATCCAATCACTGTTCGAGACCCAGGATTCTATTTTATCATCAATCCAATCACCGTTCCCATTTTTGATTTTTCTTATCAATGAATATATCTCTTTACTTGTATGACTTAGATGTCTCGTATTTCTCGAAAAAGCGATTCGATTGATGGGATTGAGATTGATATTCCAATCTTTCTTCTTCGAACGTATTGATTTGACCCCATAAGCGGGACCGCCACCCCATAGCATGTTGCCACCAGAAGCAGAACCCCATATTTCTTCTAGAGAATCTCCTAATTGTTCCAGAGCAACTAGAAAGAGATTCTTTAACCAGAAAGAATTCAGTTCAGGTGTGGGATACCTATCCAGAAGTTTTCGCAACTCAATCATGTATGATGGAAGGCTTCATACATACGTTTCAAATGGCATAACAAGGTCATTTGGTCTAGTTGTATGATTCTTGCTTTGGGTGCGAGAGGTCTTGAGTTCAATTCTTGAAATGCCCATTCGAGAGATTTTAGAATTGAAGATATTTACTAAGTAAATAAATACACATTAAAATGACAAAAGTTAAATACATACATCCCCATGAAAATTGTGAATATGCCAAAGGCTTCATACATACCATGAAATTGTGAGAGCAAGAGGTCCTGAGTTTCGACCTCAAAAAAAAAAAAAAAAAAAAAGTATAGATATGATTAAAATGAAAGATGAAGTGAATACACTCCACCATTTGTTACTCTTCACAAAATTTAGTGTTTTGTGATGTAAGAAAGGTGGGGGTGGGGGTGGGGATGTAGGCTTGGGGGATCGTTACTATGCAATCTCCAAAGAATATTATCAATTGTTAAATATATTATTTCCTTTCAATTTTTTCTTATTTATGACATAATGAGGAGAGATAATCTTTTGTTTTGTGATGTAAGAAAGGTGGGGGTGGGGGTGGGGATGTAGGCTTGGGGGATCGTTACCATGCAATCTCCAAAGAATATTATCAATTGTTAAATATATTATTTCCTTTCAATTTTTTCTTATTTATGACATAATGAGGAGAGATAATCTTTTATTTTCACTATTTAGTTTTTTATTTTCACTATTTAGAGATAATGTTTTATTTTCACTATTTAGTTTTTTATTTTCACTATTTAGTTTTTCATTTTCACTATTATTGACAACCGGACATATGGGTTTTGTGATGTAAGAATTGTGGGGATGTAGCTAAGATGGTAGAGTGCTCTTTTTGCATGTGAGAGGTATGGGGATCGATTGCCCGCATCTCCATTAGTCTTACTTCAAAAATGATTAATGATCAATAAGTACAATTGATTATATTAACAATTTATATGAAGATCAAGCAAAGTAAATGAAATAATGATGATATGTTCAATGCATACTTGAATATGTCCACACCAAGGACATTTGATCTAGTGGTATGATTGATTCTTGCTTTGCTGTGACCTAAACGACCTAAATAATGTATCAATCCAGCAGTAATTTGTTTCACTTTGTGTTCTTGTAGGTAAAATAATTTATTAATTAAGAATTCTGTGTATTGATTGTAAAGGGTTGATGATTAATTAAGAATTCTGTGTATTGATTGTAAAGGGTTGATGATTAATTAAGAATTTCGTGTTTTGATTGTAAAGGGTTGATGATTAATTAAGAATTCCGTGTATTGATTGTAAAGGGTTGATGATTTTCTTTCCGTTAAATCCTTGAACTTCCTCATATACAAAAAGACGTACCTCACCTGAATAGAGTATTCTAATTGAATGCATAAAAGTTATTCATGATCGAAAAGCTCAACAAAATGCTTTTAGCCCCTCAACTCCCAACAAATATAGATTTCAAACTTGAGAGAAAAAATCATATCGAGTGAGCTAAAAATGATAGATGTTTAAGAAGGGAAATTTGGTCTAGTGGTATTATTCTTGCTTAGGGTGTGAGATGTCCTGAGTTCACATCTTAGAATGCCCCTGTCCTTAATTCTCTTATGGTTATCAGTTTACTCGCACGTTTTTTCTAGCATGAGATAGTAATCTCGTTATATATATTGTTAAATGGTATGGTATCAAGGGACGAAGTACGTTTTTTCCAACATGAGATAGCAATCCCATTATAAATATTGTTAAATTGTACAAAGAATGCTAACGTAGTAAAATTGTGAAAGGGACGAAGTAAATCCCAAAGGAACGCACCTATGCTTTAGTGGCAATGTAGCAAAGAATGCTAACGTAGTAAAATTGTGAAAGGGGCGAAGTAAATCCCAAAGAATGCACCTATGCTTTAGTGGCAATGCAGAAGCTTCAACCATAATAATTTTGAGCGGGGTCATTCATAATCTTAAAGGCACAAGTAGGTTCTAAAGCACAAAAACATGTGGATAAATTTTAAATATAGAGGCGCATAAAACATATGGACTAGCAACTAAAAATTATAGATTCACTACAAGGGCATTTGGTCTAGTGGTATGATTCTCACTTCGGGTGCGAGAGGTCTCGAGTTCGATTCTCGAATGTGCCCCCTACAATTATATCAAATTGAACATAGAAATAATTCACAGAGCCCAAATAACTGGTGAACAATAATATTTAAAGAAATTTCAGAGTGCGAGAAGAGGCGGAATAGAGAATAGGAATGAGAAGGGTACCAAAATTTTTAGTGAGTCGTATAAGGAAGATGGAACTAGTAGGCTCGATTTACTCTTTGTTATGTTAAGGGGGGCACAGATTCTCTATTGCACTGATCTCCCAATAGTAGTTTTACCTAGGTCATTTGTCATCACAATTCTTTTAAGGAAGATGCGCCCAAATAACTGGTGAACAATAATATTTAAAGAAGTTGAACAATAATATTTAAAGAAGTTTCAGAGTGCGAGAAGAGGCGGAATAGAGAATAGGAATGAGAAGGGTACCAAAATTTTTAGTGAGTCGTATAAGGAAGATGGAACTAGTAGGCTCGATTTTGGGTCCGTTTGAACTAAAATTTTAGACTCATTAACCTAAAGTCCATTTGTGGAAAAGAAAAAACCTTTCGTGGCCCAGTCTTCATTCGCAGCCTACATCCAACCATTTCATTTTCAACCTACACGCATGCTCCAAGCCCAACTCACGTAAATAGTCAAAAGATCCGCTACAAGGGCATTTGGTCTAGTGGTATGATTCTTGCTTCCGGTGCGAGAGATCTCGAGTTTGATTTTTGAAATGCCCCCAACAATTATATCAAATTGAATAAAGAAATAATTCAAATGGATGTTTGAAAAAAAAAAAAAAGAGGGGGGAGAAGAACAAATCATTTCACGAGGGCTTGAGGAAGCCTGCAACCTACCATTTCATTTTCAACCTACACGCATGCTCCAAGCCCAACTCATTCATTTTCAACCTACACGCATGCTCCAAGCCCAACTCATTCATTTTCAACCTACACACATGCTCCAAGCCCAACTCATTCATTTTCAACCTACATGCATGCTCCAAGCCCAACTCACGTATATAGTCAGAAGATCGAGCCCACAACCGGAGGGAAGCATTTGTTCTAATCCGACAAACAAGTCAACTGTGCGAAATTCGTGAGGGCTTGAGGAAGCCTGCAACCTACAATTTCATTTTCAACCTACACGCATGCTCCAAGCCCAACTCATTCATTTTCAACCTACACGCATGCTCCAAGCCCAACTCACGTAAATAGTCAGAAGATCTAGCCCATAACCGGAGGGATGCATTTATTCTAATCCGACAAACAAGTCAACTGTGCGAAATTCGAGGGAAGCATTTGGACAAACAAGTCAACTGTGCAAAATTTGAGGGAAGCATTTGGACAAACAAGTCAACTGTGCGGAATTCAGACTGCATGGACAATAGCACTGTATGCTCGAGTCACGTTTGGAAGAAATTTTTTAAAAAACTTGAGCAAGGAAGTACGTTAAAAATAATTTCAAATAAAGCAATTAAAAATAATTTCAAATAAAGCAATATTATAAGCTAAAAGCGAATAAGCAACAACAATGGATTTGATAGCATATAACCCGGGTAGGAAGAATTGACAACTAGTCACATTCTCCTATAATACATTTTGGGAAACTTTAGTCCGGGTGGGTGTAGATATGATTTTGATGACTAGTCATACACCTTGTAGTGGCACAACAATAATAGTAAAGACCTATCTAACATGAAAACAAGTAAAAGGGGTTTGGAACGAGTAGCTGCCTTGGACAACAAATTATTTACAAAAATGGCTGAGACATGCAACATGCAGCCATAGACAACAAGCCTTGGGCAATCGTGACCGTGACATCGGTCCCCACACAATTTATTGATATCTCTATCAACCAACTCTTCATAAACTCAGCATTGTAGGATGAGGCTAACTTTAGGTCTCTCGTTGCGCTTTCAGCTGATCTTAGAATGAGGAGTCTCTTCCAATCTACTAGAAGCTATTGAAAATCACTTCTCGGTTCGTTGACTCTTCATGTCTTCTCTGTTGGTGTCTTTCCTACTTTCTTCGCATGAAATTTTTTCTTCTTTGCATGACGTCATACCACCTGCTTCTGCTTGATGTCTTCTTGGTCCGAATAATAACGTTTCAAGTTACTGACGTGGACAACAAGGTTAGTCCGCATCCATAAGAGCAATTGGATCCTATATGATGTCTTCATAATCTTGTGGATAACTTCGACTAGTCTATAGTATTTTCGCACCAGTCTTTGGTTCTTGTTTCTTTGAACTCGAAGTTGATCTAACATTAACTTATATGAACTCTCTATTTTTCTTGAAATTATTGTTATCGACGCTTCTGACTGACCATTCTCTTCATCCGTCTGGTATTTCTATGTGAATATGTGTTGCTTCAGTGGCTTGTTTTTGTCTTCCTTCTCAAATAGAGGCGTTGGCTTGGTGTCTTTGCACAGCATTTGAGTGATCACTGACAAGAGCCTTTGGGGGTCTAATGAACTCGACGGTTAACAAGTCATTTAGCTTTTCATAGAATTTAGCTAGCTCAGGCTCAACCGCATGACATTTGTTTGTGGCAGGCGATCTTGACTGCAACATAAAACTAATCTTGTGATTTATCTCTCCTTGTGGGGATAAATCCATTATTTGACCTTCTTGTTTTGCGTCGTGGTGTTCATGTAGTGGCAACAAGGTTTCTATTGAGGTTGGCTCACTCGAGCTCCCCTTTTCAATTACAACAATAGCAGCAAGTGTAGATTCATCATGGCTAAGATTTTTTCTCAACTGTAGTATCGACATCATTTTCACCCCTTTTGGTTGATGGATGTTTTTTGAATGATAGTCGGATTAGACTCTGTTACTACTAGGAATTTTGCTAGGGACATGTAAATGACTTTGTGTTCCAGTAGGACGTTCATCCCTAACACGACGTCAAAGTCATCCATTTCAACTATCACAAAATGATTTGCCTAGTCCAAGGCTCCAGCTTGATTAGAGTTCTCATTGTGACTCTTAAGACAGATAAAACTTCCAATTTGACGGCGTTCATCTTTCCTGTATCTCGATGCCAAGGATTCTAAAATATTTTGCATTGGTCTCGATCATGAGTTTTGGTTGGTTCTAGAGTCGACAATGGTGTTCCTTGCTACTTTGTGCTTTATCCAGACCTCAACATACATAATATATATATATATATATATATATATATATATATATATATATATATATATATTCTTTTAACTATAACACATATGGTCCATGAAAGAATTGTAACTCTTATGCTCATTAATATTATAATGGTTACTACCTAAATTATAACCTAAAGGTAGAGAATTGATGTCCAATTAGCAACCCTAAATTTGTAATCTTGATAGAGTAGTTGAAATTACGATGAAAGTAGTTTAAACTCCTAGTACCTTAAATGAAGTTGATCTCTTCTAATAAAACATGAATCTCTTTAACATCATTAATACAATTATGCTTCATCTTGAACCTTTCAAACAGGAAACTAAAAGTGCGTTTAATTGAACTTCATTTTATTGTCATCTTGAATGATGTGCAGGATATATTCTTGATTTACCTTGATATTTCATATTAGTTAAGCTTTTTGCAAAATCACAAGTAAACGTTACAAAGATGAGCTTGGGTTTGTTTATTATTTTAAAGAAATTTTTTTCTCCATTTATCCGTAATAACTCTCCAACTAAATTCATATTATGCAAAGAAATGCAACTTTAACTAAAATTTCATCAAAACAAATCTTATTGCGATGCAACATAGATGACAATTATAGCCTTCAAATAAATACTAGAGTAGTTGTGGTAAACTGGATAGAAACTCTAGTGTTCATCCATAATATAACACCTACTACCTAAATTACGACCTAAAAATTTGAAAACATAAGTTGTAGTTGAAAATTACATAAAACAATCCCCTAAATCCAAGAACTCGTGTCCAATTTGTCAATCCTAAAGATTGTAACTAGCATAGAGCAATTAAAGCTCCACATGAAGTAATTTAAAGTTCCGGTTACTTAACTAAAGTTTATATCGTCTTTAATGAAGCATGAGTTGTACTTAAGTTCATGAAATGCTTATAGACTCCAATTCTTAGTACTATTAATGCAATTATATTTTATATGAATTTGTCATAAATGAAACTCAGGTGCATTCAATACAACTTTATTTTCTTGCCATACGAGGCAAAATAGAAGAACTAAATTAAACAAACTGATGAACTGAACCGAATCAATCTAACCAAACTGATTAGTTTGTTTCCTTTTTTGGGTGGTTGGTTTATTTGATAACCCTTGTATATTAGAACAATTCAATATTACATGCCTTACTTACAAACAAGTAAAATACTAGACCATCAACTTTTTGTTTTATAGTTCAACAAACCCTCAGGAAAATAGATTTCAAACTTGAGAGAAAAAAACATATTGAGTAGGAGCTAAAAATGTTTGGTTTTCTAGTAAGGGCATTTGGTCTAGTGGTATGATTCTCGCTTAGGGTGTGAAAGGTCCCCAGTTCAATTCTTGGAATGCTCCTACATCTTAATCTTTTATTTAGTATGGGCATTTATACTTACTATATTACCATCTTAATAAACCAAGAAAAAAAAGAAGAAAAACAAAAATAAAATTAAGGAAATTAAAACTATATTGATAATGCTCTTCATATCGTAAACCCTCTAAATAATTTCAAAATTAATCAAAAAGATATAATAACAAAATGAAATAACTATGATACATCCAATAAACAACTTAATAAACAACTTAATATAAAGTCCATAATGATTTAGTGGTATGATTCTTGCTTTGGGTACAAGAGGTCTCGAGTTTGAGAACCAAGAGTGACCCAATTCACTCCTCTCGGAAGAGAATGTTTGCTTTTAATATCATTTTGTGTTTCTCACTTTCAATTGACATACTTATCCAAATTTAAAACTAATCTCGTGATTTATCTCTCCGGGTGAGAATAAACCCATTATCTGACCTTCTTGTTTTGCGTCGTGGTGTTCATGTAGTGGGTTGGTTCACTCGAGCTCCCCTTTTCAAATTCAACAATGGCAGCTCCCCTTTTCAAATTCAACAATGGCAGCAAGTATAGATTCATCATGGCTAAGATTCTTTCTCAATTGTACTATCGTCATTATTTTCACCCCTCTTGGTTGGTGGATGTTTGTCTAAATGATCGTCGTTAGACTCCGTTACTACTAGGCATGTAACTTACCAAGAAAATTAATTCCAAGAAAATTTACCAAGTCGAGTTAGACTCCGTTACTACTAGACATGTAACTTACCAAGTCTCCAGCTTGATAATGAACTTACCAAGAAAATTAATTCCAAGATGCTTCCAGTTTGAACGATTGAGAGCTCATCTCCTCTTGATTTCTTCTTCAATTGTGTTCCTTAACTTACCCTATAGCTCATTGTATAAGACTCATTAAATGAATCAATCTCTAGACAAAGAATTTTGGACTCAAATTTCTAAATTTCAAACTTAAAACGTTTACCGAAAGTAAACTGATGGGTTCCAACTTTCGAACATCTTTTAGTCTTTGATTTCTTAACTAAAGTTGTTCCTCTCATAACCATAAAGTTGTACAAAGGATGAGATTCATTATGGATGAGTAATTTCGCGATTTTCAGAATTCTTTACTAAAAGTTGCATAAAGATATTAAGAGCCTCGGTTGGCTTATTTTTCTTCCAACTCTATTTGAAAAACTTACTATTTTTGCTCTATCAGGTTCGATACGGAGGCTGACTATTTATAGTAAAAATCCGACAGAGATATATATACTATTGTGCTTTATAACGTTGGATATGGAGGCGGGCTATTTATAATAAAAATCTGATAGTGATATATATACTAAATATTTATATATAGTAGGCGGTTATATCTATTAAAGCTATATATATATATACATAATAAAATGCATCAGTCAATTCTTTCAAAATGTACATTTCTCATCCTTCATATCCTCTATTTGCATACCTGAACTCATTAATACAAAACCTTTAGTCAATATTTCTCCTTACATTTTCTCTATCATGTTTTTTGTGTTCATTTAGATCGAGTGTGTGCGTTGTTGTGTGATCCTAATAATTGGTATCAGAGCAAGGCAAGATTCATCATGATATATGAAGATGGAAAGTTCAAAAACTGGAATTGAAAAGTTTGATGGATTCGATATCAATTTCTAGAAGATGCAGATTGAAGATTATCTGTACCAGAAAGATCTTCAAAAACCTCTTTTGGGGGTGAAGCCAGGTACCATGACCATAGAGGTGTGGAAGCTCAAGGATCGTCACGTCTTAGGGTTGATCTGGTTGACGCTGTCCAGAAACATGATGTTCAACATCATCAAAGAGAAGACGACATCAGGCCTATTGAAGGTGTTGTAAAATATGTACGAAAATCCGTCGGCTATGAACAAGGTGTATTTGATGCAGAGGTTGTTCAATCTACAAATGTCTGAAGGTAGCTTTGTTGCAGATCATATAAATTAGTTCAACGTGATTGAAAGTCAATTGAGCTTGGTGGAAATTATGTTCAAAAATGAAATTAAAGCATTGATTTTGATGTCATCTTTACCCGAGTCGTGGTATACTATTGTTGCTGCAAACAGTTCACGAGGATCTGATAAACTGAAGTTTGATGAAATTCGAAATGTCAGCGAAAGTATTCCCAAATGGAAAATTGAAGATTCATCAGGCAATGCTCTCAGTGTTGATCGAAGGGAAAGAAGTAAATCAAAGAGCTCAAACAAACATGGGCGATCTAAATCAAGGAATCGAGAAAAATCTCCAAACAAACCAAATTAAAGTATTAAAATTGTGGAGAAAAATGACACTTTTGGACGGATGGTACAAAATTGAAGAAAAACAAAATCACAAGTTTGAACATGACAATGATTCTATATATTCAGCAGAAGATACTAAGTATGCTCTAATTCTTAGCGTGAACAGCCCAATTGAATTCTGGATTTTAGATTCAGTTGCTTCGTTTCATTTGTCTTCAAGTAAGGAATTGTTTCAAAATTTCAAATAAGAAAATTTTGGGAAGGTGTATCTTGCCGACAACAAACGTTGGAGATTGAAGGGAAGAGAGATGTCTCTGTAACACCCCAAAAATGAAAGGAATTAGATCCAACAAGAATAAGCCACCCATGTAAGAACCAAATGATCAAAAGGGGATGAATTAAAGGATTAAGCAAGTATGATGATCTCAAGCAAGTCATGCTTAACCCTAACATGTAATGTTTAGGAGTTTAAAACCTATGGAAAAAGGATTGGAAAGTAAAAGTGAAAAGAGCAAAAATGTCATTTTTCCAATTATGAAGAATCTTCCCGGATTTTTAGTTCCTTGTCTAGAAGGAATTTCAAGATACTCAAGAAGGGAAATATGACCAACATGAGATGAAGGATTTTTAGAAAAATTATGGATTTTTCAGGAAAATAATATTAAAATATTCGGAAAGTGGCAAATTACCATAATACCCCTAGAAGAATGGATAATTACGAAAATGCCCCTCCAATCAGAATCAGAGCATCTACAGTGACCATCTGAGAAATATCTCTCGAAACTCAAATCTCAGCCGTTGGATCTTCCCCAAATTCGGATAAGATCTAGACAACGGACAGATCATCACATCCCACGGCTGGTATATCAATTTGCCCCGGACCTTCTTTCTTCTCCTACGGAGCCCTGAGAAAGTCACCGTCGGCAGGTTAGTACAGTTCTCCTGCAGCTGATTTTGCCCTGTGCTGATTCAGGAGCTTCTTCTTTTTTCTAGGAAATAATAAAGAAAAAGAGCTGGGCGAGAACAAGAAAGCGAAGAACCGCTCGCAGTAGCATCTCTTGTACAGGGAAGAAGCTTAGATCCAATCGAACTCCTGGTAGGAATTCCTCAGGGCGTATTACGGGGTTTCCGAAGGAAGGTACTAAAAAAACAGCTTAGATAAATAAAAATTAGCAGTCAAAATATTGAGTCTCATTTTCTATGTATAAGAGTTAAGCAGAAATAAACATAGGCGCAAGAGAGCCTTTATCCCAAGATTGGTTGACTAGTTATCCTGTCTTGAAGCGGACTCAAAAGATCAATCGGATCGAGTTTTCACTATTATTTGGATGTACTAACATATATGTATTACCATAACACGGCTGATTGAGCAAAAATGAGTGGATGGTTAGAAACACCAAGATATACAAAGGATTAGTAATGGAGATTTTCCAAATTATCCAAAAGAGAGAGAAGGACATTTTTGCAAAATGCATAATATAAAAAGAATACGAATTGGGGCTTTAAGTTTGTAGAAATGATCAGGCAGTACTCCCCACGATTCCGATCCAGAGTATGCGCCTATCCACCCATTAAATAAATAACTATCGGAAACGAAATAATCCCTTATTTAGTAAGTCCCCTTTTTCTCAGAAAGAAGAATAGGAACGAAAAAAACAAATTGAAAAGGGTTGGGGGCAATGAAGTAGGTGAAGTGGTTGGATTTTGCGAGCTGTTCCAACCACGGCTGGATGTGATTCCAAGAGCCGAACGAGAATGAATACCACACATCAGAGTCAAGACCAGGCTCCCTAATAGAATGTTTAACCGATCCATTCCGGATCGACCGAATTGGTACAGAAGTTTGAACATGGGAAAACCAGAGAAAACACAACTTATTTGAATAACCCGGTGACCTACCAATTGTAGAAGTAGGATCTTTGGCAAAGGCACTAATCACTCGGCCCCTTTCCTATTCTGCTTTGCCGCCTATTAAGAGAGAGAATAGGTCCCGTTGAAGCGGCCCGCCTTTATTCATCTCTACCAGCTGCCACGCACGACCCAATCCAATAGGAACGATTTCTTCGCCCCTCTCCTTTACAGTCGAGCTACTTATTCATTCCTTACTCCCTCTCCTCTCCCCTCTCCTCTTCTCGTCTCGCTACTTATTCATTCATTCCTTACTCCCTCTGACGATAAGAAGCGGACGGCTCGGAATAGCAAGGTATCAAGTAGTTGATGTGATATCAAAAGTGAGAGATTGGTAAAGTCAAGTGTTATAAGTATGGGTATGGAGGAAGCAGCCGAAGCAGATCCCTAAAAAGAAAAAGTCAATCCTTCTGGTGTGGCTTAACATTAGGAAGTTCGTCTAGAATGTGCTTTTAGAGAGGCGTTGATCTTGCTGGTCGTGCTAGAGACAGAAACAGTCATAGATAATTATGAGATGATATCCTTCCGAATGGGATAAGATAATTCGTACTATTATTTAGTATTTTCTTTTATTTAATTGAAGAAATAATTGGAAAATAAAACAGCAAGTACAAAAATGAGTAATAACCCCCAGTAAAGACTGGTACGATTCAATTCAACATTTTGTTCGTTCGGATTTGATTGTGTCATAGCTCTATAATTCGGATTAGGTTTATCGTTGGATGAACTGCATTGCTGATATTGACCCTAAAAAAGAAACGGTAGGTACAGCTAGTCCGTGAACAGCCAACCATCGCACTGTAAAAATAGGATAAGTTTTATCGATAGTCATTTGTTCCTCCTAAAAAGATCGACTAAATTCATCGAGTTGTTCCAAAGAATCAAAACGGCCAGTTATTAATGGAATTCCTTGTCGGCTCTCTGTAAAATACTCATTTGGACGAGGGCTTCCAAAAACATCGTAAGCTAAACCCGTGCTGACGAATAACTAGTCTTACATAGAACATATTTTTTTATATAAATATAATTTTATTTTTATAAAATATATTCTCTAATGTATCTCTGTATCGTTTACCCTTACAAAATACCAAAAAAAATTGAACGATCTTGGATTAGAAGGGATATAATAAAATTCCTTGATTGGTTCTTCCCTGAGAAATGATCCCTTTTAGTTGATTTGACTGATGCGGACAACAAACAATTATAACAATTATAAAAATTTCTAACTAATAATACTAGTTAAATATAATAGAATAGAGAAATAAATGAATTCCAAAAATCTTCGGCAAATCCAAAGAAGGTTTTCCTGTACGTTCATCACAAAATATTTCTAGATCCCAATACACCCAATGCCAGATAGCTGCTAAGAAGCACAATCCAGAAAACACAATATGTGCTCCGGCCACACCTTCGTAACTCCAAATACCCGGATTCGTTATAGTCCCTCCTGTGATACTCCAACCCCCCCATGAATTGGTTATTCCTAAACGAGTCATGAAGGGTATAACGAACATACCTTGTCTCCACATTGGATCAAGAACAGGATCAGAGGGATCAAAAACTGCTAATTCGTATAGGGCCATTGAACCGGCCCAACCAGCAACTAGAGCTGTATGCATTATATGAACAGAAAGCAAACGACCGGGATCATTCAATACAACCGTATGAACACGATACCAAGGCTATGGAACTCAATATCGATCTGAAACAAGGAAGGGGTGCTCCATAGCGAAAACGGAGACTGCTTCTAGCCAACATCGGCTATGGCTCACGCCCATAATAATAAGGAAGGGCATCTCGGTATGGGGTTGGATCATCGGCCCGGGTGATGGCTCCCCTTACTAGTAAAGGGAACTCGAAGGGATGCGGGGGTATCGGTACTGCTCTCGTTATCATCGGCGGTCAAAGCTAAAGTCGGTAAAGCCCTGATCGGAGCGGATTTTTTGACGAATTATCCAGAACGTTCAATCTTCGAATCATGACGAATCTAAAGCTTTCAATGTCGGTTTAAGCTCCTCCTATGAAGTCTGAAGTAGGGGCAACAATATGGAACAAGACTCGAGCAAGGTTGAGCACCCATTTGAGAGTTATGAGCGTTTGGATTGTGGGTCTCCTACGCTCGGGTTTCTTCCAAATTCGAGAGAAATTCTTCACCATTCCTCCCAAACTTATTCCTATAGTTTCTAAACAAGATTACCCACAATTTATATGAAGGAATCGAGAGCTGAAACGTCGTATAACAAGATACCCAAGTGATAACAAATCCAACATTTCGGGTGAGTTGCATACCGAGAATGATTTCTCGAAAATAAGGACCCACACTCAAAGACGTTCCTCCAAACCAATTCCTGTAGCATGAGAAAAGGATATGGAAGAGGTTCCATGAAGAAATCGGGCCTTGAGAACCCCTAGAATCGGCTACCCGATAAGAAATCCCCTGTTTTAGCTCCGACATGGGAAATGATTTTGCACAAACTTTAGAGCACAATATCTTAGGCTGTGATCCACGAAAAGGTATCTATTCCTTGTAACACCATCGTTAAGTTTAATGAAGAAATCGAGGGGAGAGACGAAGATATCGAGGTTGTCGAAGGCCACTTTCAGACGGCGGCGCAAAGGACGGGCGCGTCTTCTTCCTGTCCAGAGGAAGAAGACGATGACGTGGCCGGTTCAGTTGAACCGGCCAAGTCAGCCCAAAATCTGACCTTCCCTTGGTGTTTCTCAATTTTAACCCCCTTCCACATGACAAAACTTATGGTTCCAAAAACTAGACATAATAAGGAGTCTATGGAAGGAAATGTGAAGTAATTTGGGTACCGGAAGCTCAAGAACGAAGGTCCCGAATGTCAACAATGAGGTAAGTAGCCACCTTGGACTTTTCTTAAGAAATACTTGTAGGAATCCCTTAGAATTTCATATGACCCTAACCCAAGTATTACACAAGGATCTATGAAAGAAAAACTCAAAGAATCATAAGTTAAGGCCCTGAATCGATAATATTGCTCGGGATTTAAGGAACATTAAAATAACCCACTAAATGAGCCCTGATGCCTATGAAATTTTAATGATGATCATATTATAGCATGCTTAGATTATGTGTGAAATTTAGTGGTCAATGGATAAGGATAAGTAGGTAAACCAAGAAACGGGGCAAAATGACCATAATGCCCTTAAGAATATCTACCTACGATTCATGACCTAGATGACCTCCAAATGCTATGAAACTCTACCATAGATCTTATTTTATGATTCTTGATGAGGTGGTGAAGTTTGAAATCTATTGGAACTCGTTAAGTAGCAAAACCAAGAATTAGGGGGAAATTACCATAATGCCCCTAAGGAAGACTACCTACGGGTCAAGCCCAAAATGACCTACCTGATGGTGTTAATATAACACATGCGGAAGCAATTTGGATCTTAGGCACTTTTAGAACATCAATTATAGTAAATAACTAGCATGTTCATAAGTATTAAAACTTAATGAGTTTAGAACTAACCTTTTGTAGTTCAAACTCCTTTTTCCTCACAAACCGGTTTCGAACCACCACTAGTGTCTTCTCCACTATCCTCCGACCTTAGAACGGGATTGTAGAATTTGGTGAATGACTAAATTTGGGAGGGATTTTGTATATGTGAAGAGAGTTTTTGTGAGAGGTTTTTCTCAAGGTTTTTCACCAAGAAGAGGAAGACCTTCCATGTACCATGATCCCTCTATTTAAAGAGTCATGTTTGCATATTCATGCAAATTTGAGATCACCAAATTTTGACACTCAAAATTCCACTCAAATGTTTGGGATTATGTGGCAAGCATGCATGTTTGAGTTAACCAAATTTTGACACTCAAAATTCCACTCAAACTTGTGGGGTTTATTTGGCAAGCATGCAAGTTTGGTTAAACCAAATTTTGACACCTCACAATTCCACTAACATGGATTTTTTCATTATATGAAGTCAACATTTTGACTTTCTTCCTTTTAATTCAACAATTAATTTGAATAATTAATTTCAAATTAAAGTAACATTAAATGATTCCTTAAACTATTTAATTAATATTTAATATTAATTCAAATGTCAATCTCAATCAATTCCGACACATAATTAATTAAAATATTTAAATCTTATTTAAATATCTCAAATTCTCTCTTTTTGTTTAATTCGTAAATAAAACAAAAATGCGGGTAAATATATCGTATATGTAACGCATATTCCCTAATTTGAATTCGAACACTTCGAACTCACTCGTCACACTGTTCTATGGTTTAGTCCGATATGAGCTAGCAGAGGGACCTAATGGACCTATAGATCATGGGCTCCAACGATCCAAGATTAACCGGTTAAACTCATTAACCTTGTTAACCAACATTCGTTAACTACTAGGACACTCCACTATAGCCTAGTAGTTGCACTCCCCTCACTATAGATATATTTTTGTCCATTTGATATAACCATGATTAGTAAGTCGATCCTTCACAGGTTGTTCGTAACTAGAGCTGGGTCAATTTACCGTTTTACCCCTAAAGTTACTTCTTGTTCCTTATGTCTCACTGATCCTCTAATGAACAATTGGTTTGTGGTCCAACCAGCAAACCGAATCCCTCTCAGGCTAATGAGAGGGTGGGGCCCCTTGTTCAAGACCTGGAGTCAGTGCTTAAGGAAACTACCTCTCTTCTATCCCTAAAAATGGGTAAAAGTGAATTCCATCTTGCACCCCACGTCCCCAGCCATTCACCCAGTCTTACCCCTGAAATGGGAGGCCTATTGAGTCGGCGAACTAGAGCCACTCTCACCCATGCAAATCTAAGGATAATTCCGAATAAACAGGAGTTCATGGTTAGCTCAGAATTAAAACCGAGTTACCTAGGTTATCGAATGAAAAGAAAATCAGTCTCAACAGTAAACGACATTTAAAGTGAGAGTGGTTTTCTTCATGGTCCGATCTTATGCAGTACTCATTGCATAAGACGCCCCTGCTCACATGTCTCCACATGAACAATTTAGTGATCACATTGTTTGTATCATATATAAAAGTGGGCCGCATCCATAGTGTCCCCAGAATAAGATACTCAGCCTTATCTGTATACTATAGATCATTTTGACTATATACTTGAACTTGATCCACTCTTATGTCTCTACATATAGTTCAAGTAATCATACTATAGCCAGAGTGTTCTTAGTTTATTGGATTTGGATTAATGATCGTAAAGTTCACTTTATTCAATAACAATCTTTACTGAATAAACAATAATAATAACTTTATTGAAAATAGAATATGTTTTTGTTTACAAACTATGAGTTTTAGGACATAAAACCCAACACTACCAACATTATGAAATGTTGTATGAATCCTTATCTCAGGATGTTGTATAAGGTAATGAAGTTTGGGAGTCGTTGGGAAACGTTAGATAGCGACACCAAGATATGGGGAAAATGTACATCACGATCCACATGACTTTACCTCCTAGAATGACTAATGAGGTAGCCATGAAATAAGAGATTCCCCATAGGTACCCTGGTTGGTAATAAGATTATAAGTGCACAAGGTTACGTTGGGCTATTCCTAAGAAGAACCTTTAAGTTCCAAAGAAGAACCTTTAAGTTCCAAGCTTGACCCAAGACGTTATGCATAAACCTAGGATCTCCAAGAATACAAGAAATACTTAGGTTAATGCAGATGGTATGCTTAACAAGCTGCTAGGATCCATGCCCGGAGTAACCATTATATCCCATCATGAAGTGTACGACGAGATCCCTATTCCTCTTTAGGTGAGATGCCCTGCTATATGTACCATGAGCAGGTTGTCATGATGGACTTATTATTTTCCTCACCTAAATGAGATGCCCTGCAACACGATATGCTAGCAGGATGCCACGTTTATGATAATGTGACCTATGCACTCATGGGGAGAAAACTAAGGGTTACTTTGAAAGTGTTTTCAGGACTAAAACACGATATATGACATGACAGCCTCTAAAGGTTAGTTCCTGAAAACGAAACAAGAAGTCATATCCTAGCTCAAGGTCTAAATATGCTCCAAATCACCAACCATGTCCTATAAGGTCTATTTTGTATGACACGAGGATAAGCTCAAGATTTCAAGTTGGTTGGAGCAAGTTTGGAACATAAGCCAAGATGGAAACGCCTAAAGAAAACGTGTCAAGATTCAAGGCTCTTCTAGAACCCTCTAAAGAACTCCCTAGGAATCTATGACCTTCTAGAACAACTCACGCTAAGATGGGTTCATATGATACGAATGCATGTTACAATTTATGCTTCAAGAAAATAAGAACCTTAGAAACTTACAAGGTTAAGAGCCAAGAACATTACCAAACAAGCTTTACAACTACCCAGATAAGAAGAATGCTAGGTACCACTCAAAGATGAGGACCAAAGTCCTTAGACATGAAAATTCAAGAATGCTAGGTATTACTCAAGCATGTCTAATTGTGGCCCATAACTCCCACCATGCGTTGCTTTCTAAGGAGGTCTTTTTCCTCTTCTAGGTGGGATGCCCTGCACCGTGTTTACTTTGCAGGATGTCATGTTTGGCCTCATTCCCCTCACCTAGATGAGATGTCCTGCGCCATGTTATGATTTGCAGGATGCCATGTTCATGTATGCACCGATCACGCGACCTATATGGTCTATGTTAGATTATGCGACCTTTATGGTCTAGGCCATATTCATGCATGCATCGATCGCGTGACCTTTATGGTCTATGTCATGTTCATGCATGTATCGATCACGTGACCTTTATGGTCTATCATGGGGAGAACCTATGGCCACGATGAAGCAAGAAGAGAGTAAGTTATCCTAGCCATGAATTAAGAACCTCCTAAGACCTCCCACGATACATCATGTTTATGACTTAGACTACGCTGTTTGGAACATATGAAGCCTTGAGCGTAGGTATTAAGACTGTGTCACTTGGAACTCATGAAGCCTCGGACACAGGATGACAAGTTTGTGTCTAGTACCGTAAGTCATAAGGGAAGTGTCTTGGAGAACGAATAAAGAAACATAACAAGAACTTACAACAAGAACAAGAACAAAAACAAGAATATGAAAAGAAAAAGTGTGGTACTCTAGCATATCAAGGACACGATTAAGAGCCTACAAGTAGGTTGCTTACTGAGTCTTTGTACTCATTCCTTATTCTCCATTTTTTTTTTCAGGAAATAAGGAGCTGGTCGAGGTCGGGAGCGGACTCTGGAGCAGGTGCCATAGACAAACCTCACCCGTCGTCCTTCAACCCTTTTGTGTCGTCCCTTAACTTGTGTTTTAACTGTTGTGTTGTGTTTTAAAATACTTTGTATAAACTTTATTTTGATATAATGTTTGATATGTTTTAAGTTTTGGTTGTTTATTTTGTTGAAAAATTTACCCGTCTTTTTAGAGTTATCGAGTCAGCCTGGTCCTTACCGTCTGCATACAAACTCTAGCAGGAAATGAGTGGACATTATAGGATATCAAATATATTCCTGATCTCAAGAAGAATCTGATCTCTATTGGTCAGTTGGATAGCATAGGTTATGCAGCCAAGTTTCGAAAGAGTTAGGGGAAGATTGTGAAGGGTGTCATGGTGGTAGCATGACACAAAATCTGGAACCCTATACACCACTGTAGGGTGAACCCTATACACAACTCGTAGTAACAGCAACCATGTTTATACACCTTACAGTAGTGTCAATAGACTTGCACATATGAGCGTCAAAGAAATGAAGATGATGGTTGCGAATGGAGTTTTAGAAGGCCTAAAATCTATTGATATGGGTGTTTGTGAGAGCTACGTTATGGAAAAATATAAACGAGTTATCTTCACAAAGGCTGCCAGAGAATTAAAGAAAGTGCGATTGGAAATAATCCATATAGACGTTTGGGGACAATCTCCAGTTTCATCATTTCTAGTACCAAAATTTCATTGGTTAAATGTATCGCACTCTGTAGCGACAACTCTCTGTTTTCCTAAGGCTAGTGAGATATCTCACGACCGCTCTTTTCCTCCTCAGCATATTTTGACACTATAACTTTGATCCATTATTCTCTTATATGGTTAACATTCACTCTTTAATGTCCGAGGACATTTTATAACTACCAAAAAACTCAAAACATACAATAAATTCATACAAGTTTTACAACATATCATATACTTCAAAATAGGGTTAGACTACTTACTTGATCGCGGCGAGATGTGTCATTGAGCTAAGTCATAGAGATATACGACTCTTTATCCTAAGAAAAAATCTGTATAATCTAAAATCTGGCTGCTTTGATATCAAACAACTCTTTATTGAACTCTAGTTATATTCTTCTTTTTCGCCCTTTTTTTTCTTTCTTTATTTTTCCTCTTTATTGAACTCTAATTAGCGATCTTCCTATCTCCTACTTAGGAACGATGGATCAAAATGAAAAATTTACCCTAGCATTAATTTCGACCGATTTTTCTATTTTTTAATTATTTTCTTTTATACTTTTAATGAGTTTTTTTTTTTTAATATTTGTAACTATTTTTTCTTCCATATCATATTTAAATTGGGTCTCTAAGTCTCTCAATAAATTCCTAAAAATTTGAACTTAAAAAAAATTGAGAAATTCTTTATTTGAACTCGTGTTACGGCATAACATAACATAATATATGTCAAACACTCACAACGTACGACACGTGGAGGGGCTACGGAGCACGCGTTGTTAATATCTCATACAATTCATCCAACCAAGCCAATAGTAACACCACTTACCTGGTTGGTCCAAAGAGAAGTCACTAAATTTTTTGTATTGATGTTCGTTAGATCATACTCATCGATGTCTAGTTCCAATGCTAAATTCATACCGACTTCCTTCACTCTCTTTCTTTTTCTCCTTCTTTATTCAAATCCGCATTGGTGGGATGAAGAAAGAATGAGTTGGAGATTGAGAAATGGGAAGAGAAATAAAGAATGGGATGGAGGAAGAGGAGGAAATGGGAGGAAGTGGAGAACATGGATAAAATGAGCACCCACGCAACTCTTAAGCTAGTTTGAACTCCTAGTAGCTTAAATGAAGTTGGTCTCCTCTAATAAAACAGGAATTTCTCTTATGATCATTAAATTCTTATAGACCCCAAGCTCAATATCATAAATACAATTATGCTTTATCTTGAACGCACCAAATATGAAACTAAAGTGGGTTCAATTTAACTCTATTTTATTGCCATCTTGAATGATGTGTAGGGTATATTCTTGATTTACCTTAAAGTTCTTGTGGGATGATAGTTTATATTAGTTAAGCTTTTTGCAAAATCACAGTTAGAAGACAACAACGATGAACCTAGGTCTATTAGTCATTTCAAAGCCAATTTCTTTCTCCATCTTATCGGTAATAACAGTTCAACTAAATCCGTTTTATGCAAAAAAAAAAAAAAAAACAAGTTTACAACTCATAACACCAACTATGTAAATTATGACCTAAAAATTTGAAAACATAAGTTGTAGTTGATAATTACACAAAAATTTCCCTAAATCCATGAACTAGTGTCCAATTAGTCAATCCTAAAGATTGTAACTGGCATAGAGTAATTGAAGCTCCACATGAAGTAATTTAAAGTTCCCATTACTTAACTAAAGTTTATCTCATCTTTAAAGAAGCATGGTTTGCACTTAAGTTCATGAAATGCTTATAGATTCCAACTCTTAGTACTATTAATGCCAGTACGTTTCATATGCGTTTGTCATAAATGAAACTAAGGTGCATTCAATACAACTTTATTTTCTTGTCATACGAGGCAAAATAGAAGAATTAAATTAAACAAACTGATGAACTAAACCGAATCAATCCAACTCAAATTGATTAGTTTGTTTCCTTTGTTGGGTTGTTGGTTTATTTGATAACGCTTGTATATTATAACAATTCAATATAAAATGTCTTACTTACAAGTAAAATATTAGACCATCAACTTTTCATTTTATAGCCGTCCAACCACATAGAGAAAAATATATTTGAGTAGAAGCTAAAAATATTGGGTATTTAAGAAAAGGCATTTGGTTTAGTGGTACGACCCTCACTTACGGTGCAACCTCAAATGCCCCTATATCTAAGTCTTTTCTTATCGAAGGACTTCATATTTATATAAACTTGTTGTTCCTATTATTTACTTTTCAAACATACCTCTTAACTTCTCTACATCAATTGTTGGGCAACAAAGTCGACATAAAGGAATTAGAAAAGAGATATCAAAACTTAAACATGTTCGTAAGGGCTTGGCCATTAAGTAGCAACCTAAAGTCTTTCTTTACATCCCAAGGCTTTATACTTACCATCTTATGTAATTAAGAAAGAAAAAAAAAAAAAAAAGAAGAAGAAGAAAAACAAAAATTAAGGCAATTAAAACTATAATGATAATGCTCTTAATATCATTTCATTTTTCCCACTTTTGGTGAGTATGCCTATCCAAATCTGAAGCAGGTCTTGTAGAGGGCTCTTTGTTCTTATTATGTTATTAAGACACATTCTACATCCAAGGCTTCAGTTCAAGCACATTGAGGACTTCATGTGTTTCATGCAATACGACAAAATACGACCTTAATACCTAGGCCCAAGGATTCATACATACGTTTTAAGTGGCATAACAAGGGTATTTGGTCTAGTGGTATGATTCTTGCTTTGGTTGCGAGAGGTCTCGAGTTTGATTCTTGAAATGCCCCTTCAAGAGAGATTGTAGAATAAAACGAAGTAAATAAATACAATAAAATGACTGTCGAAGTGATTCATCAATTATACCTAATTTTCTCCCATTTTGGACCTATTATTGATGACGAGACGTTTAGGATTTTGTGACATGAGAATCGTGGGGATGTAGCTTAGATGGTAGAGTGCTCGCTTTGCATGCGAGAGGTACGGGGATTGATACCCTGCATCTCCAAAATAATACTATCTATCATTACATATGTAATTTCTTTTCAATTTTTCCTTAGTCATGACATGTTGTAGCATGCGAGAGGTATGGGGATCGAGATACCTGCATCTCCAAAAGAAACTATTTGTTTTTTATTATATTTTATTTATGTTCAATCTTTCCTTATTTATGACATAATGAGCGGAGATATTTTTTTCATTTTCACAATTATTGATGACGGGTCATTTAGGGTTTTCTAATGTAAGAATCGTGGGGATGTAGCTCAGATGGTAGAGCTTCCCATGTGGGAAGTACGGGATCAGTACCTTTCTTCTTCAAATGAATCGATTATTAAATATATTATTTCTTTTCAAAATTTTCATATTTACTACATGATGAGCAGAGATAGTTTTTCATTTTCACTATTATTGAGGACGAGACGTTTAGGGTTTTGTAACCTAAGAATTGTGGGGACGTAGCTCAGATGGTAAAGCACTTGCTTTGTATGCGAGAGGTATATGGATTGATACCTTACATCTCCAAAATAAAACTATCTATTATTAAATATATTTTTTACTTTCAATTTTCCCTATTCATGACATGTTGAGTAGCAATATTTCTTCATTTTCACTATAAATATCCTCATGTCCTCAACTTATTATGTAAAAGTTAAATTTCATAGGAATGAAATTGATCTCTCAAGTTTAGAAGTTCCCCTTAAAGATCCGACCATTATCTCTACCATTTCTAAGTTTCAAGCAATTATTATGTAAAAATTAGATTTTAGAGGAATAAAATTGATCTCTCAAGTTTAGAAGTTCCCCTTAAAAATTCGAGCATTATCTCTACCATTTCTAAGTTTCAAGCAATTGTTGGGTAAAATTGTACATGAGTCTATCAAGTTCAATCGTGTGGTTGAGTGAAATTCTCAACCTTCTACTTATTTTTGGGATTTATTCTCTTCCTATTCATTGTAATTTTTCCTAATACAAACAAGTTTGGTTGTTAGGGAATGTATTAAACACATGGGTTTATTAATTATTGTGAACTTTTATTTAAAATGAAGTAAATACAAATGGAGTAAGTATACATACCAATAAAAAAGGAATTATGTTTACTAGCACATTGTTTTTTTTTTTTTTTTTTTTTTAATATGAGATAGAAGTAAACATATCCGTAACACAAACTACATAAACTTAAAAGAAGTTAATCCCATTTTACAATATAAATATTGTTAAAGGATAGCAAAGAAGTAGTTTTGATACATGTTTTGAAAACTAAAATTAAAAAATTAAAAAATTAAAAAAAATTAATATAAAATAAAAGTCGTTTTCAAAAACTTAGTTTGTGGTGAAATTTTGCTTAAAATTTAAATGTACTGTTTCAATATCTATCCCAAAGGAATGCATATGCTTTAATGGCAATGCAGCTTCAACCAAAATAATTTGTGCTTGGTCATTCATAATCTTAAAGGTACAAGATAGGAATTATAGGATATGAACTTTATTTATGTCAATATTTTTTACTTTCAATTTTCCCTTATTCATGACATGTTGAATAGCGATATTTCTTCATTTTCAAATATTATTGATGACGGAAAATTTAGGGTTTTGTGATTTAAGAATTGTGGGTATTTAGCCAGATGGTAGAGCGCTTGCGTAGCATGTGAAAGGTACGGGGATCTATACCCTGCATCTTCAAAAGAAACTATTTGTTATTCATATTTTATTTCTATTCAATCTTTCCTTATTTATGACATAATGAGCCGAGATATTTTTTCATTTACACAATTATTGATGACGGGACATCTAAGATTTTCTAATGTAAGAGTTGTGCGGATGTAGATCAAATGGTAGAGCGCTCACTTCTCGTGTGGGTAGTATGGGGATCAATACATTATTAAATATATTATTTCTTTTCAAAATTTTCATATTTACGACATAATGAGCAGCGATAGTTTTTCATTTTCACTATTATTGATGACGAGACGTTTAGAGTTTTGTGATGTAAGAATCGTGGGGATGTAGCTCAAATGGTAGAGCGCTTGCTTTGCATGCGAGAGGTATGGGGATTGATACCTTGCATCTCCAAAATAAAACTATATATTATTAAATATGTTATTTCTTTTCAATTTTTCCTTATTCATGACATGTTAAGTAGCGATATTTCTTCATTTTCACTATTATTGATGATGGAAAATTTAGGGTTTTGTGATGCAAGAATTGTGGGGATGTAGCTCAGATGGTAGAGCGCTCGCTTAGCATGCGAGAGGTATGGGGATTGATACCCCGCTATTCAATCTTTCCTTATTTATGACATCATGAGCGTAGTTATTTTTTCATTTTCACTTATTTATGACATCATGAGCGTAGTTATTTTTTCATTTTCACTTATTTATGACATCATGAGCGTAGTTATTTTTTCATTTTCACTTATTTATGACATCATGAGCGTAGTTATTTTTTCATTTTCACTATTATTGATGACGGGGTTTTCTGATGTAAGAATCAGAATGTAGATTAGATTTTAGATCGCTTTCTTAGCATGTGAGAAGTATGGGGATCGCTTTCTTAGCATGTGGGAAGTATGGGGATCCTGAGAATGTAGATTAGATTTTAGATCTTTCCTTATTTATGATATCATGAGCGGAGATATTTTTTAATTTTTACTATTGTTGATGACCGGACGTTTAGGGTTCCATGATGTAAGAATGATGGGAATGTAGATTAGATTTTAGATGCTTTCTTAGCATGTGAGAGGTATGGGGATCCATACTCGCATCTCTAAAAGAAACTATTTGTTATAGTAGCGATATTTTTTCATTTTCACTATTATTGTTGACAAGATATTTAGGGTTTTGTGACGTAAGAATCTTGGGGATGTAGCTTAGATGGTAGAGCACTCGCTTTGCATGCAAGGGGTACGGGGATTGATACCCCGCATCTCCAAAATAAAACTATCTATTATTAAATATGTTATTTCTTTTCAATTTTTCCTTAGTCATGACACGTTGAGTAGCGATATTTCTTCATTTTCACTATTATTGATGACGGAAAATTTAGGATTTTGTGGTGTAAGTAATGTGGGTATGTAGCTTAGATGGTAGTGTGCTTGCTTAGCATGTGAGAGGTTTGGGGATCGATACCCCACATCTCCAAAAGAAATTATTTTTTATTAATAATTTATTTCTATTTAATTTTTCTTTATTTATGACATAATGAATAGATATATTTTTTCATTTTCACTTTTATTGATGACGAAAAATTTAATGTTTTGTGAAGTAAAAATCATGGGGATGTAGCTTAGATGTAGCGCTTTGCATGCGAGAGTATGGGGACTGGTACCCTGCATCTCTAAAGGATAACTATCAATTATTAAATATATTATTTCTTTTCAATTTATTTTTATTATGACATAATGTGTAGAGATAGTTTTTCATTTTCACTATTATTGATGACGAAATATTTAGGGTTTTGTGATATTAGAATTGTGGGGATGTAGCTCAAATGGTAGAGTGCTCGCTTAATATGCTGTTATTAATATTTTATTTCTATTCAATTTTTCCTTATTCATGACATGATGGGTAGCGATATTTTCACTATTATTGATGACAGAAAATTTAGAGTTTTGTGATATACGAATTGTGGGGATGTAGCTTAGATAGTAAAGCGTTTGCTTAGCATGCGAGAGGTACGGGGATCGATACTTTGCATTTGCATCTCTAGAAGAAACTATTTGTTTTCGTTTTCACTATTATTGATGAATTTAAAGTTTTGTGATGTAAGAATTGTGGGGATGTAGCTTAGAGTTTTATTTCTATTCAATCTTTTCTTATTTTGACATATTGAGCATAGATATTATTTTATTTTCACTATTATTGGGAATGGTAGGTTTAAGATTTTATGACATAAGAATTTTGGGGATGTAGCTCAGATGGTAGAGCGCTCGCTTCGCATGTGAGAAGTACGGGATCGATACCCTGCATCTCCAAAAGAATCCTATCCTACTACCAAATATCCTATTTCATTTTCACTATTGTTGATGATGGGACGTTTAGGATTTTGTCATGAAAGAATTGTTGGGATGTAGTTAAGATAGAGTGCTTGCTTTGCATGCGAGAGGTACGGGGATCGCTGTCATGCATCTCCAAAGGAAAAATATCAATTATTAATCTTATTTATGAGCAAAGGTAGTTTTTCATTTTCACTATTATTAATGATGGGACATTTAGGAGTTTGTGGTGTAAGAATTGTGGGGATGTAGGTAAGATGGTTTTGTGCACTCTTTGCATGCGAGAGGCATTGGGATCGATACCACACATCTCCAAAAGAAATTATTTGTTATTAATATTTTATTTCTGTTAAATCTTTCCTTATTTATGACCTAGTGAGGAGAGAAAGTTTTTCATTTTTTAATTTCTATTAAATCTTTCCTTATTTATGACTTAGTGAGCGGAGATAGTTTTTCATTTTTACTTTTATTGATGACATAGGGTTTTGTAATGTAAGGAATCCATACCCCACATCTCAAAAAAGAAACTAATTGTTATTAATATTTTAACTCAATCTTTCCTTATTTATGACATAATGAGGGGAGATATTTTTTCATTTTCACAATTATTGATGACGGGATGTTTTGGGTTTTCTGATGTAAGAATTGTGGGATGTAGCTTAGATGGTAGAGCTTCCCACCTGAAAAGTACGAGATCGGTACCTTGCTTCTCCAAATGAATTGATTACTAAATATATTATTTCTTCTCAATTTTTTCTTATTTACAACATAATGATTACCGATAATTGTGGGGATGTAGCTCAGATGGTAGAGCCTTATTGATCATGGAAAATTTAGGGTTTTGTGATGCATTTTGGGGATTTAACTCAAATGATAGAGCACACTCTTTGCTTGTGAGAGGTATGGGGATAAGATTTTGTGATGCTAGAATTGTGGGGATTTAACTCAAATGATAGAGCACTCTTTGCATGTGAGAGGTATGGGGATCGATACCCCCCATCCCCAAAGGAAGACTATCGATTATTAAATGTATTATTTCTTTTCAATATTTTCTTATTTATGACATAATGAAACTATACGTTATTAATATTTTATTTCTATTCAATTTTTCCTTATTTTTGACATAATAAGCAGAAATATTATTTCCTTTTCATTATTATTGATGTCGAGAAGTTTGGGGTTTTGTTATGTAAGAATTGTGGGGATGTAGCTAAGATGGTAGAGTGCTCTTTTTGCATGCGATTGGTACGGGGATCGATACCACGAATACCCCGCTCTATATCCCTAAATGCTCTATAATATTGTGGTGCCTTAATGAGATATTTTTAATGGATTGTATACGCGTTTAAATGTAGTTTGCTACACACAAAAAGATATGGATGTTAAATTTTTAAGTCACTCTTGAAAAGTATGGTGTGGGATAAATTGGATTATTGCCTATTATTTCTAAGAATATATTAAGTCTTGGGACTATAAATTTTTAAGTCAAAACTATGGTGTGGGATAAATTGGATTACTGCCTATTATTTCTAAGAATATATTAAGTCTTGGGGCTAATGTTTGCCATTTGTAGTGATGGCATATAATAGAGCAATTCATAGTACCGTTTTCGTTTAGAGCAATTCATAGTACCACTCATTGTTCTCCTTCTCAAGATGTTTATGGATTTAATCTACCTATTATTTGTAAGAATATTAAGTTTTGGGACGAATGTTTGCCATTTGTAGAGATGACATATAATAGAGCAATTCTAGTACCGTTCTCCTTTAGAGTAATTCATAGTACCACTCATTGTTCTCCTTTTGAAGATGTTTATGAATTTAATCTACCTATGCTTCTTGCTTTGCTTCGTATTCATTCTAATATTTTTGTGAGTAAAGCAACCCCAAGTAAGGCAGATCTGATGAGTACATTGCATAAACAAGTGAAAGGAGACAATTGAGAATCAAAAAGTTACTTTAAGAATTAAATATTTTTGTGAGTAAAGCCACCACAAGTAAGGTCGGATCAAAATATTGCATAAAGAGGTGAACGAGACAATTGAGAAACAAAATTTCAAAGTTGTTTAAAGAATTAACAAAGGACGGAAGGAAATCATTTTTAAACCCGATAACTTGGTTTGGATACATTTTCGCAAGAAGCGATTTCCATCCCAAAGGAAGACAAAGTTAGATCCAAGAGGGGATAACCATTATCAAGTCCTTGAAATAATAAATACAATGCATATAAAATGATCTTCCGGAGAATTTTCAGCACATTATACTTTCAATTTTCAATGTTGCTGACTTGAGTCCTTTTGATGTAGGTGATGATTTTTCTGATTTGAGGACGAATTCTTTTGAAGAGGGGGAAGATGATAAGGATCACGGTTATCCAAATGTTCCAACTAGACCAACCAAGAAAATTCAACAAGCATTCATTTTCCATCTATCAAATTGGATAGGCTTTGATCAACTCTAATTTCACGTGTTACATGCTTATTCGATTGAGGAAGAACCATTTGGAGTTTGAGAAGTGAATATTTACACAGTTGAAGTAGAAGATGAAGTTGCAAGCATCATTAGATGAGTTGTTAGAAAACTTTATTTATTTTTAATTCATAAAGTATGTAATGGTCAAATTGACCTCGTCCTCTTTGGTGGAGATTAAGGGGATTGAGATTAAATCCAGGCCACTAACTTCTTTTGTGGGGAGACTATAAATATCCTCAAATTATTATGTAAAAATCAGATTTGAGAGGATTGAAATTGGTCTCTTAAGTTGAGAAGTTCCCCTTAAAAATCCGAGCATTATCTCTACTATTTCTAAGTTTCAAGCAATTATTGGGGTAGAATTGCACATGATCAAGTTCGATTGTGTGGTTGAGTGAAATTCTTGGGATTATTTCACTTCCTATTCATGGTAATTTATCCTAATACAAACAAGTTTGTTTTTTTAAGGAATGTATTAAGCACATGAGTTTATTAATTACTGTGAACTTTTGTTTAAAATGAATAAATGGAGCAAGTATATATAACAATAAAAGAGGAATTATGTTTACTAGCACATTTGTTTTTTAACATGAGATAGAAGTAAATGTAGTAGTAAAAAGAAGTTAATCCCATTTTATAATATAAATATTGTTAAAGGGTAGCAAAGAAGTAGTTTTGACATATCAATGTAGGTTTTGAAAACTAAAGTTAAAGGATAAAAAAATTTAAAAAAAAATCAAATAAAAGTCGTTTTCAAAAACTTAGTTGTGGTGAAATTTTACTTAAAATTTAAATGTATTGTTTCAATATCTATCCCAAAGGAATGCATATGCTTTAGTGGCAATGCAGCTTCAATTAAAATAATTTGAGCTGGGTTTTTCATTATCTCAAAGGAGAGATAAGGTAAGGTAGGAATTATAGGATATGAACTTTATTTATGTCAATATTTCTTAATAATATTAATTAAAGTACATCCAATTGATTTGAAGAACAAATTCTATTATGTGATGGACAATGTGAAATTCACGTGACAATAATAGTAGGTTCTAAAACACAAAAAAAACATGTGGATAAATTTCAAATCTTGTGGCACACAAAACACATGGACTAACAACTAAAAATGATTGATCCACTGTAAGGGCATTTGGTCTAGTTGTATGATTCTCGTTTTCGGTGCAAGAGGTCTTGAGTTCGATTCACGAAATGCCCCACCACAATTATATCAAATTAAATAGTTTGTTGTTTCTCTTTGTTGGGTTGTTGGTTTATTTGATAACCCTTGAATATTAGAATAATTCAATATTAACATGCCTTACAAGTGAAAATTGGTATCATGTTGTTTGTGATCCTAATAATTGGTATCAGGGCGAGGCGAGATTCACCACGGAGAAGATGGAAAGTAAATTGGTATCATGTTGTTTGTGATCCTAATAATTGGTATCAGAGCGAGGCGAGATTCACCACGGAGAAGATGGAAAGTTCAAGATTATATCTATTTTAGAAACCCCTTTTGGGGGTGAGAAGATTATATGTATCAGAAAGATTTTAGAAACCCCTTTTGGGGTGAAGCCAGATACTATGACTGCGGAAGAGTGGAAACTCAAGGATCGTCATGCCTTAGGGTTGATCTGGTTGATGTTGTCCAGAAACACGACGTTAAACATCATCAAAGAGAAGACGACATTAGGCCTATGAAAGGTGTTGTCAAATATGTACGAAAATCCGTTGGCTAGCTATGAACAAGGTGTCGTCAATTATATACAAATGTCTGAATGTATATTTGAAGGGAGTGAAGCCGGATACTATGACCGCTGAAGAGTGGAAACTCAAGGATCGTCACGCCTTAGGGTTGATCTCGTTGATGTTGTCCAGAAACACGACGTTAAACATCATCAAAGAGAATACGACATTAGGCCTATGAAAGGTGTTGTCAAATATGTACGAAAATCCGTTGGCTAGCTATGAACAAGGTGTCGTCAATTATATACAAATGTCTGAATGTAGATTAACACGACGTTAAACATCATCAAAGAGAAGACGACATTAGGCCTATGAAAGGTGTTGTCAATTATGTACGAAAATCCGTTGGCTAGCTATGAACAAGGTGTCGTCAATTATATACAAATGTCTGAATGTAGATTTGAAGGGAGTGAAGCCGGATACTATGACCGCGGAAGAGTGGAAACTCAAGGATCGTCACGCCTTAGGGTTGATCTGGTTGATGTTGTCCAGAAACACGACGTTAAACATCATCAAAGAGAAGACGACATTAGGCCTATGAAAGGTGTTGTCAAATATGTACGAAAATCCGTTGGCTAGCTATGAACAAGGTGTCGTCAATTATATGCAAATGTCTGAATGTAGATTAACACGACGTTAAACATCATCAAAGAGAAGACGACATTAGGCCTATGAAAGGTGTTGTTAAATATGTACGAAAATCCGTTGGCTAGCTATGAACAAGGTGTCGTCAATTATATACAAATGTCTGAATGTAGATTTGAAGGGAGTGAAGCCGGATACTATGACCGCGGAAGAGTGGAAACTCAAGGATCGTCACGCCTTAGGGTTGATCTGATTGATGTTGTCCAGAAATACGACGTTAAACATCATCAAAGAGAAAACGACATTAGGCCTATGAAAGGTGTTGTCAAATATGTACGAAAATCCGTTGGCTAGCTATGAACAAGGTGTCGTAAATTATATACAAATGTCTGAATGTAGATTTGTTGCAGATCATATAAGCTATGAACAAGGTGTCGTCAATTATATACAAATGTCTGAATGTAGATTTGTTGCAGATCATATAAATTAGTTCAACGCGATTGTCAGTCAATTGAGCTCAATGGAAATTAGGTTCAAAAATGAAATTAATGTAGTAATTTTGATGTCATCTTTACCTGTTGTTGCTGCAATCAACAGTTCACGAGGATCTGATAAACTGAAGTTTGATGAAATTCGAGATGTCAGTGAAAGTATTCCCAAATGGATTGATGAAATTCGAGATGTCAGTGAAAGTATTCCCAAATGGATTGATGAAATTCGAGATGTCAGTGAAAGTATTCCCAAATGGATTGATGAAATTCGAGATGTCAGTGAAAGTATTCCCAAATGGAAAATTGGAGATTCATCTGGCAATACTCTCAATGGATTGATGAAATTCGAGATGTCAGTGAAAGTATTCCCAAAATGGAAAATTGGAGATTCATCTGGCATTACTCTCAGTGTTGATCAAAGGAAAAGAAGTAAATCAAAGAGCCCAAACAAACATGGGCGATCAAAATAAAGGAATCGAGAAAAATCTCTAAACAAACCAAACGTAAAGTGTTGAAATTGTGGAGAAAAATGACACTTTTGGACAGATTCTACAAAATTGAAGAAAAGCAAAATCACAATATATTATTTCTTTTCAATTTTTTCTTATTTACGACATAATGAGCAGGGATAATTGTGGGGATGTAGCTCAGAGGGTAGAGCAATCGTTTTGCATGCGAGAGGTGTGGGGATCGTTACCATGCATCTCTAAAGAATACTATCAATTGTTAAATATATTATTTCTTTTCAATTTTTTCTTATTTATGACATAATGAGGAGACATAGTCTTTCATTTTCACAATCTAGTTTTTCATTTTCACTGTTATTGATGACCGGACCTATGGGTTTTGTGATGCAAGAATTGTGGGGATGTAGCTAAGATGGTTGAGTTCTCTCTTTGCATGCGAGTGGTACGGGGATCGATTGCCCGCATCTCCATTAGTCTTCTTTTACCCGCATCTCCATTAGTCTTCTTTTATTAATGATCAATCAGTAGAATTGATGGTATTTGTTGGGTTTAGTATGATTACTTGAACTATATGTAAATACATCAGAGTGGATCTACTTAAACTATATGTAGAGACATCAGAGTGGATCAAGATTACTTGAACTATATGTAGAGACATCAGAGTGGACCAAGATTACTTGAACTATATGTAGAGACACAAAATGATCTATAGTACAGGGATAAGGTTGAGTACACTATGGATGTGGCCCACTTTTGTATATGATATAAACAATGTGATCACTAAATTGTACATGTGAGTGGGGGCGTCCTATGCAATGAGTATTGCATAAGATTGGACCATGAAGAAAACCACTCTCACTTTATAATGTCGTTTATTGTTGAGACTGATTTTTTCATTCATTGACCTAGGTAACTCGATCTTAATCCTGAGCTAACTATGAACTCCTGTTTATTCAGAATTATCCTTAGATTTGCATGGGTGTGAGTGACCCGAGTTCGCCGACTCAATAAGCCTCCCATTTCAAGGGTAAGACTGGGTGAATAGCTAGGGACATAGAGTGTAAGATGGAATTTACTCCTACCCGCTTTTAGGCATAGTAGAGAGGTTGTTCCCTCAAGTACTGACTACAAGTCTTGAACAAGGGGCCCCACCCTCTCATTGGCCCGAGAGGGATTTGGTTTGGTGGTTGGACCACAAACCAATTGTTCATTATATGATCAGTGGGACGCAAGGAACAAGCAGTAACTTTAGGGGTAAAACGGTAAATTGACCCAGCTCTAGTTACGAACAACCTGTGAAGGATCGACTTACCAATCATGGTTAGTATCAAATGGACAGAAATATATCTATAGTGAGGGGAGTGCAACTACTAGGCTATAGTGGAGTGTCCTAGTAGTTAACGAATGTTGGTTAACAAGGTTAATGAGTTTAGCCAATTAATCTCGGATCGTTGGAGCCCATGATCTGTAGGTCCATTAGGTCCCCCTCTTAGCTCATATCGGACTAAACCTTAGAACAGTGTGAGGAGTGAGTTCGAAGTGTTAGAATTCAAATTAGGGAATATACGCTAAATATATACGATATATTTAACTGCATTTTGTTTTAATTATGAATTAAACAAAAAGAGAGAATTGGAGATATTTAAATAAGATTTAAATATTTTAATTATGAATAGGATTCATAATCAATATTTGCAGGAATTCAATGGGATTGGCATTTTATTTAATGTTAAATTTTAATTAAATTGTTTAATTAATCGTTTCATATTATTTTGATTTGAAATTAATTATTTAAAGAAAGTCAAAATGTTGACTTCACCCAATGGAAACATTCATGTTTGAGTTATATGAATATTTGTGTCAATATATGGTTTAACCAAACTTGCATGTCTGCCCCCACAAATTTGAGTGGAATTTTGAGAGTCAAAATTTTGTTTAATCAAACATGCATGTTTGCCCAATAAACCCCAAAAAATTTGAGTGAAATTTTGAGTGTCAAAATTTGGTTAATTCAAACTTGCATGCTTGCCACATAATCCCACAAATTTGAGTGTCAAAATTTGGTAATCTCAAATTTGCATGAACATGCAAACATCATGCAAATATGACTATATAAATAGAGTGAATAAGGTACATGGAAAGTTTGCTCGAAAAACTTTGAGAAAATCGCTCAAAACTCTCTCTTTACATATACTAAATTCCTATAAAGTTTAGTCACTCATCGGATTCCACAATTCCGTTCTAAGGCAGGAGAATAGTAGGGAAGACACTAGTGGTGGTTCGAAACCAGTTCATGAGGAAAAAGGAATTTAAACTACAAAAGGTTAGTATTCAAACTCATTGAGTTTTAATGCTTTTGAACATGCTAGCTAATTTACTATAATTGATGTACTTAGAATGCCCAAGATCCAAATTTCATCTGCACTTGTTATAGTAACACCATCAATTTGTATCAGAGCAAGTTTTAAGCACTTTATTTACATTAATTTGAGCATGGTGGGTACCATTTCATGAATGAAATTTTGTGGTTGCTAAAGTGGATGTTTATGGTTTTGGCATTTTTTTATGCTTCCATTGTATTCAATTATTGTAATCGGCCTATTGTGTATGGGCTCTAATGAATGAAGAAAGGTCTGTAATTTTTATGGAGTCATTAGAGTCAATTTTAGGTTGTAATTGATCGAAAATGGAAGAGATAGCAAGCTGAACTGAAGAAGAAGATGGAAGAGGTGGTTCGGGTGTTTTTTTTCTACCAGCTAGGCTCTGGTTCAACGTTTTTAAGGGTTGGTTCGACCTGTTCGTGATCCTCGGGAGCGGTTCAAGTTATTTTTAATTATTAATGCAATAATTTAGTTAATTGCTTGCTTTAAAATGTCAAAACAAATCCATTTTAATGTGTTTAATGAATTATGCATTATGAATGTATGTTTTAATTAAATAGAAAATGTATATGCATAAAGTATGTCATATAGATTTTCAATCCCACCATAGGCTAAGCATGTTTCATGCATTCCAAGTATTTATAGTCAGTGGGAGAAGGAAGTATGTCAACACATCCTATGGTCTCCACCACTAGGTTGCACGTGAGATTCCCATGTTCCGCCTACATGTTGCTCTAGAGCAACTACACATTCGGAGGGTCGTAACATGGGAGTCGGAACAACGCAAACTCCAGAAATGGATAGGATTTCTTAGGTCCATTCTCAACTTTGGCTTTTTCATTTGATAGCATTGTTGGGGCCAATCTCTGAGGTCTGAAAATGGCGGATCACACTTACGAAGAATTACTAAGAGTAGTATATTCTTAACCAAAGTGGCGATAACTAAAACACTATAGGAATAAGAGTTATTCTGGGATTAGTGTTTAAGTCAAGAATGTCTTGGTTTAGTGAAGGAGTGATTGACTGCCCCTCGGTAGCAATTGCTCTAACTCACTAAAGTATCATTGTAAATTAATAATTTTTGGGTACATTATTACATTTGCTAAACCTGAGTGGATTAAAAAGGATTAAGTCAATTCACTAATAGAATTTGTTTTAAATCTCAGCATGTCGAGCTCAACAGTACAATTACTCGCTTCTGAGAAATTAAACGACGACAATTACGCAACAAGAAAATCAAACCTAAACACAATACTTGCAAATGATGATTTGAGGTTTATTTTAACTGAGGAATGTCTCCTAAACCCCGGCTCAAATGCAAACCGAATAGTTTGGGATGCATATGACAAAAAGGGTAAGGGGAAAGATAAGATTCCTACTGACCACAAATGCAAGGTTTAAAATGCAGATAATGGAAAATGTTTCAATTGCAATAAAAACGGGCATGGGAAAAGTCATTGCCCAAAATACCTTGCAGAGAAGAAAGCCGAAAAGGCACAACAAGGTAAATATGATTTACTAGTTGTAGAAATATGTGTAGTAGAGTATGATCACTCAACTTGGATACTGGATTCAGGGGCCACTAATCATATTTGTTCTTTTTTTTCAAGAAACTAGTTCCTAGAGAATGCTTGTGGAAGGCGAGATAACACTCAGGGTTGGAACAGGAGAAGTTGTCTCAGCAATATCAGTAGGAAATTTAAAGTTGTTTTTCAGAGATAGATTCATTATATTAGATAATGTATTTTTTGTTCATGGAATGCAAAGAAATCTAATATCTATCTCTTGTTTGTTAGAACAATTGTATAAAGTATCTTTTGAAATGAATGAAGTGTTCATTTTCAAAAGAGGTATTCATATTTGTTCTGCAAAACTAGAAAACAACTTATATATGTTAAAACTGAGCGAAACAAAAGCTTTTTTAAATACCGAGATGTTTAAAACAGCTAAAACTCAAAATAAACGACAAAAGATTTCTCCTAATACCTATCTTTGACACTTAAGACTAGGCCGCATTAATCTCAATAGAATTGGGAGATTGGGTAAAAGAGGACTTCTAAATTTGTTAGAAGACAACTCTTTACCTCCATGTGAGTTATGTCTTGAGGGTAAAATGACTAAACGACCTTTATCTGAAAAAGGTTATAGAGCCAAAGGAACCTTAGAACTTGTGCATACGGATCTTTGTGGTCCAATGAATGTCAAAGCATGAGGAGGGTATGAATATTTCATCAGTTTTATTGATGATTATTCAAGGTATGATTATCTTTACCTAATGCATCACAATTCCGAAGCTCTTGAAAAGTTTAGAGAGTATAAGACTAAGGTTGAGAATCTATTAGGAAAAACTATTAAAACACTTCGATCCGATTTAGGTGGAGAGGATATGGACTTAAGATTCCAGGACTATATGATAGAACATGGAATAACGTCTCAACTCTCAGCCCCTGGTATACCCCAACAAAACGGTGTATCAGACAGGAGAAATAGAACTCTGTTAGACATGGTTCGGTCGATGATGAGTTTCGCTCAATTACCTGATTTGTTTTGGGGATATGCAGTGGAGACTGCTGCATACATTTTGAACATGGTTCCTTCTAAGAGTGTTTCAGAAACACCTTATGAGTTATGGAGTGGGCGTAAAGGTAGTTTACGTCACTTCAAGATTTGAGGATGCCCAGCACATGTGTTGGTGTAAAATCCCAAGAAATTAGAACGTCCTTCAAAATTATGCCTATTCGTAGGATACCCCTAAGAGACGAAAGTGTTAGGATCAATACCAGTTGTTAGGATCGCACAACAACGCACACGCTCGATCTAGATGAACACAAAGAGAAGGATAGAGAAAAGTTGCAAGGAGAACTCTGGCTAAAAGGATTTTGTATTGATGACTTCAGGTATGTATAACAAGAGAGAGTACAGAGAATAGAAAGTACATTTTCAAAGCTCTACCGGACCAGATATATATATATGGTATAGTTTACTATATATAGCTTTACCAGATTTAGCCATCTACTATATATAGCTATTTACCATATATAGCTTTACCGGATATAGCTTTACTAAATATAGCTTTACCAAATATAACCGTTGACCAAGCTATAAATAAGTATCAGGCTCCATAAGCCTAACAGAAAGGTGATATCTTTTATGACCCTCAAGAAAATAGAGTGTTTGTATCAACAAACGCTACATTCTTAGAGGAAGACCACGTAAGAAATCATCCACCACACAACAAATTAGTATTGAGTGAGATTTCTAAAGAAGCTACTGATAAAACAACAAGAGTTGTTGATCAAGCTGGTTCTTCAACAAGAGTTGTTGATGGAGCTCGCACTTCTGGTCAATCACATCCTTCTCAAGAGTTGATAATGCCTCAACGTAGTGGGAGGGTTATAACTCAACCCGATCGTTACTTGGGTTTGACAGAAACACAGGTCATCATACCTGATGATGGCGTTGAGGATCCATTGACCTATAAAAAGGAAATGAATAATGAAGATAGAGATTAGTCGATCAAAGCCATGAATCTTGAAATGGAGTCAATGTACTTCAATTCAATTTGGGAACTTGTAGATCAACTAGATGGGGTAAAACTTATTGGTTGCAAATGGATATACACGAAGAACCAGACCAAGCCGGTAAGGTACATACCTTTAAAGCTCGACTTGTAGCAAAGTGTTATACCCAAAGAGAGGGGGTGGACTATGAAGAAACCTTCTCTCCAGTTGCTATGCTTAAATCGATTAGAGTACTCTTGTCCATTGCCACATTTTATGATTATGAAATTTGACAAATGGATGTCAAGAATCCCTTTTTAAACGGCAATCTTGAAGAGAGTATCTATATGGCTCAACCAGAGGGGTTCATTGAACAGGTCTGCAAGCTTAAAAGATCCATTTATGGGTTGAAGCAAGCATCTCGATCTTGGAATATAAGTTTTGATACTGCGATCAAATCTTATGGCTTTAAACAGAATGTTGACGAACCTTGTGTCTACAACAAGATAGTCAACTCTACAGTAGTTTTCTTGGTGTTGTACGTTGACGATATCCTACACATTGAAAATGATGTGGGATTTCTGACCGACATTAAGCATTGGCTAGCGACACAATTCCAAATGAAAGATTTGAGAGAGGCTCAGTTTGTTCTTGGAATCCAAATTGTATGGAATTGCAAGAACAAAACACTAGCATTGTCTCATGCATCGTACATCGACAAAATGTTGATTTGATATAAAATGCAGGACTCCAAGAAAGGATTATTACCTTTCAGGCACATAGTTCATTTTTCGAAGGAACAAAGTCCTAAAACACCTCAAGAAGTTGAAGATATGAGATACATTCCCTATGCATCAACAGTCGGTAGTCTGATGTATGCCATGCTATGTACCCGACCCGACATATTCTATGTTGTGAGAATTGTCAACAGATATCAGTCCAATTCAGGACGTGCTCATTGGACTGCCGTTAAGAATATCCTCAAGTATCTTAAGAGAACGACGGACTATATGCTAAAGGATTTTGATTTGAAATTACTTATTTAAATTAATTGTTAAATTAAAATAAAGAAAGTCAAAATGTTGACTTCACCTAATGGAAACATCCATGTTTGAGTCAGTGGAATATTGTGTGTCAATATATGGTTTAACCAAACTTGCATGTTTGCCACATAATCCCACAAATTTGAGTGGAATTTTGAGTGTCAAAATTTGGTTAACTCAAACTTGCATGCTTGCTACATAATCCCACAAATTTGAGTGAAATTTTGAGTGTCAAAATTTGGTAATCTCAAATTTGCATGAACATACAAATATGACTCAATATGGTAATCTCAAATTTGCATGAACATACAAATATGACTCAATAAATAGAGTGATTAAGGTACATGGAAAAGTTTGCTTGAAAAACTTTGAGAAAATCTCTCAAAACTCTCTCTTTACCTATACTAAATTCCTATAAAGTTCCCGTTAGCATAGAGTAATTAAAGCTCCACATGAAGCAATTTAAAGTTCCCGTTACTTAACTAAAGTTTATCTCATCTTTAATGAAGCATGATTTGCACTTAGGTTCATGAAATACTTATAGACTCCACTACTATTAGTGCAATTATGTTTCATATGAGTTTGTCATAAATGAAACTAAGGTGCATTCAATACAACTTTATTCTGTTGTCATACGAGGCAAAATAGAAGAATTAAATCAAATAAACTGATGAACTGAACCGAATCAATCAAACCCAAATTGATTAGTTTGTTTCCTTTGTTGGGTTGTTGGTTTATTTTATAACCCTTCTATATTATAACAATTCAATATAACATGCCTTACTTACAAGTAAAATATTAGACCATTAACTTTTCATTTTATAGCCGTCCAACCACTCAGAAAAATATATTTGAGTAGAAGCTAAATATTGGGTATTTAATAAAAGGCATTTGGTTTAGTGGTACGACCCTCACTTATGGTGCAACCTCAAATGCCCCTATGTCTAAATCTTTTCTTATTGAAAGACTTCATATTTATATAAACTTGTTGTTCGTATTATACTTACCATCTTAGGAAATAAAAAAAAAAAAAAAAAAAAAAAGAAGAAAAACAAAAATTAAGGCGATTAAAATTATAATGATAATGCTCTTAATATCATTTCATGTTTTCCACTTTCGGTAAGTATGTCTATCCAAATCTTAAGCAGATCTAGTAGAAAGCTCTTTGTTCTTATTATGTTCTTGTTTTGTTCTCCAAGACACATTCTACATCCAAGGCTTCAGTTCAAGTACATCGAGAACTTCATGTGTTTCCTGCAATACGACAAAATATGACCTTAATACCTAGGCCCAAGGATTCATACATACGTTTTAAGTGGCATAACAAGGGCATTTGGTCTAGTGGTATGATTCTCGCTTTGGGTGCGAGAGGTCTCGAGTTCGATTCTCGAAATGCCCCTTCAAGAGAGAGATTGTAGAATAAAACAAAGTAAATAAATACAATAAAATGACACAAGTTAAATTGTGAATGATAAGCTTAAAATAATCTAAATAATAACAATGCTCTATGCCCAAATGATTCATAAATTATACCTAATTTTTCCCATTTTGGACATGTTATTGATGATGAGACGTTTAGGATTTTGTGACATGAGAATTGTGGGGATGTAGCTTAGATGGTAGAGTGCTCGCTTTGCATGTGAGAGGTACGGAGATCGACACCCTGCATCTCCAAAATAATACTATCCATTATTAAGTATGTTATTTCTTTTCAATTTTTCCTTAGTCATGACATGTTGAGTAGCGATATTTCTTCTTTTTTCACTATTATTGATGACGAAAAATTTAGGGTTTTGTAACATAAGAATTGTGGGGATGTAGCTTAGATGGTAAAGCGCTTGCTTTGTATGCAAATGGTAGAGGGATCGATACCTTACATCTCCAAAATAAACTATCCATTATTAGATATATTTTTTACTTTCAATTTTCCCTTATTCATGACATGTTGAGTAGCGATATTTCTTCATTTTCACTATTATTGATGACGGAAAATTTAGGGTATTTAGCCCAGATGGTAGAGCGTAGCGAAAAACTATTTGTTATTAATATTTTATTTCTATTCAATCTTTCCTTTTTTATGACATAATGAGCCGAGATATTTTTTCATTCACACAATTATTTATGACGGGACGTTTAGAGTTTTCTGATGTAAGAATTGTGTGTATGTGGATCAAATGGTAGAGCGCTCGCTTCTCGTGTGGGTAGTACGGGGATAGATACCTTTCATCTCCAAATGAATGGATTATTAAATATATTATTTCTTTTCAAAATTTTCATATTTACGACATATAATGCGTAGGGATAGTTTTTCATTTTCACTATTATTGATGACGAGACATTTAGGGTTTTATGATGTAAGAATCATGGGGATGTAGCTTAGATGATTGAGCGCTCTCTTTGCATGCAAGAGATATGGGGATCGATACCCCGCATCTCCAAAATAAACCTTGTTTATTATTAAATATGTTATTTCTTATCAATTTTTCTTGATTCATGACATGTTAAGTGTGATATTTCTTCATTTTTCCTATTATTGATGATGGAAAATTTAGGGTTTTGTGATGCAAGAATTGTGGGGATGTAACTCGGGATCGGTACCTTGCATCTCCAAAAGAAACTCTATTCAATCTTTCCTTATTTGTGACATCATGAGCGGAAGTATTGGAAAATTTAGGGTTTTGTGATGCAAGAATTGTGGGGATGTAACTCAGATGCTAAAGCGCGCTTAGCATGCGAGAGGTATGGGGATCGGTACCTTGCATCTCCAAAAGAAACTCTATTCAATCTTTCCTTATTTGTGACATCATGAGCGGAAGTATTTTTTCATGATCGGTACCTTGCATCTCCAAAAGAAACTCTATTCAATCTTTCCTTATTTGTGACATCATGAGCGGAAGTATTTTTTCATTTTCACTATTATTGATGACAGGACGTTTAGAGTTTTCTGATGTAAGAATCATGGGAATGTAGATTAGATTTTAGATCGCATTCTTAGCATGTGAGAGGTATGGGGATCCATACTCGCATCTTTAAAGGAAACTATTTGTTATTACTACTTTATTTCTATTCAATTTTTCCTTATTTATGGCATAATGAGGGGCGATATTTTTTCATTTTCACTATTATTGATGATAAGACATTTAGGGTTTTGTGACATAAGAATTGTGGGGATGTAGCTCAGATGGTAGAGCACTCGCTTTGCATGCGAGAGGTACGGGGATTGAATACCCCGCATCTCCAAAATAAAACTATCTATTATTAAATATGTTATTTCTTTTTAATTTTACCTTAGTCATGACATGTTGAGTAGCAATATTTCTTCATTTTCACTATTATTGATGACGGAAAATTTAGGATTGTGTCGCACAAGTAGTGTGGGGATGTAGCTTAGATGGTAGAGCGCTCGCTTAGCATGCGAGAGGTATGAGGACTGGTACCCCGCATTTTTAAAGGATAACTATCAATTATTAAATATATTATTTATTTTTAATGTTTTGTGATGTAAGAATCGTGGGGATGTACCTCAGATGGTAGAGTGCTCGTGTAGCATGCGAGAGGTATGGGGATTAATACCTCTTATCTCCAAAAGAATCTATTCATTATTAATATTTTATTTCTATCCAATTTTTCATCTTATCACTAAAAGAAACTATTCGTTATTAATATTTGATTTCTATTCAATTTTTCCTTATTCATGACATGATGGGTAGCAATATTTCTTCATTTTCACTATTATTGATGACAGAAAATTTAGAGTTTTGTGATATAAGAAGTGTGGGGATGTAGCTTAGATGATTGAGTGTTCGCTTAGCATGCGAGAGGTACGGGGATCGATACTTTACATTTGCATCTTTAGAAGAAACTATATGTTATTAATATTTTATTTTTATTCAATATTTCCTTTATTATGACATAATGAGCAGAGATATTTTTTCGTTTTCACTATTATTGATGAATTTAAAGTTTTGTGGATTGACTATTATTGATGAATTTAAAGTTTTGTGGATTGACTATTATTGATGAATTTAAAGTTTTGTGGATTGAGATGGTATAGCGATCACTTTGCATGCGGGAATGTAGCTCAGATTGTTTTATTTCTATTCAATCTTTTCTTATTTTGACATATTGAGCAGAGATATTTTTTTATTTTCACTATTATTGGTGATGGTAGGTTTAGGATTTTATGACATAAGAATTGTGGGGACGTAGCTCAGATGGTAGTGCACTCGCTTCGCATGTGAGAAGTTCGGGAATCGATACCCTGCATCTCCAAAGGAATCCTACTACCAAATATTCTATTTCTATTTCAAATTTTTCTTATTTATGACATAATGAGCAGGGATAGTTTTCATTTTTACTATTGTTGATGATGGGACGTTTAGGGTTTTGTCATGTAAGAATTGTTGGGATGTAGCTAAGATGGTAAAGTGCACTCTTTCAATGCAAGATCCACGGGGATCAATACCCCGCATCTCCAAAAGTAACTATTTGTTATTAATATTTTATTTTTATTCAATCTTTCCTTATTTATAACATAATGAGCAGATATATTTTTTCATTTTCAATATTATTGATGATGGGAAGTTTAAAGGTTTTGTGATGTAAGAATTGTATGGATGTAGCTTAAATGGTAGAGCGCTTGCTTTGGATGCAAGAGGTACAAGGATCACTATCATGCATCTCCAAATGAAAACTATCAATTATTAATCTTATTTATGACATAACGAGCAAAGGTAGTTTTTCATTTTAACTATTATTGATGACGGGAGGACTAGGGTTTTGTGGTGTAAGAATTGTGGGGATGTAGGTAAGATTATTTAGTACACTAAAAGGTATATGGGTCGATACCCCACATCTCCAAAAAAAAAAATTATTTGTTATTAATATTTTATTTCTATTAAATCTTTCCTTATTTATATCCTAATTAGCAGAGATAGTTTTTCATTTTCACTTTTATTGATGACGTGACGTTTAGGGTTTTGTGATGTAATAATTTTCGGGATGTAGTTCAGATGGTAGAATGCTTTCTTTGCATGCAAGAGGTACGGGAATCGATACCCCACATCTAAAAAAGAAACTAATTGTTATTAATATTATATTTTTACTCAATCTTTCCTTATTTATGACATAATGAGCGGAGATATTTTTTCATTTTCACAATTATTGATGACGGGGCGTTTTGGATTTTCTGATGTAAGAATCGTGGGGATGTAGCTTAGATGGTAGAGTTTCCCATGTGGGAAGTACGGGATCGATACCTTGCTTCTCCAAATGAATTGATTACTAAATATATTATTTCTTTTTAATTTTTTCTTATTTCGACGTAATGAGCAAGGATAATTGTGGGGATATAGCTCATATAGTAGAGCGCTCGCTTAACATGTGAGAGGTGCGGGGATTAATACCCCGCAACTCTAAAGGAAGACTATTGATTATTAAACGTATTATTTCTTTTCAATATTTTCATATTTATGACATATTGATTTGGTAGAGAGCTCGCTTAGCATGTGAGAGGTGTGGGGATTGATACCCTGCATCTCTAAAGGAAGACTATCGATTATTAAATGTATTATTTCTTTTCAATATTTTCTTATTTATGACATAATGAGCAAAAATAGCTTTTCATTTTCACTATTATTGATGACGAGATATTTAGGATTTTGTGATGTAAGAATCATTGGGATACAGCTCATATGGTAGAGCGTTCGCTTAGCATATGAGAGGTGTGGGGATTGATACCCTGCATCTCCTAAAGAAACTATAGGTTATTAATATTTTATTTCTATTCAAGTTTCCTTATTTTTGACATAATGAGCCGAAATTTCATTTTCACTATTATTGATGACAGGTAGTTTTGGGTTTTGTTACCCAAGAATTATGGGGATGTAGCTAAGATGGTAGAGTGCATCTCCTAAAGAAACTATTCGTTATTAATATTTTATTTTTATTCAATTTTACCTTATTTGTGACCTAATGAGCAGAAATATTTTTTCCTTTTCACTATTATTGATGACGGGCAGTTTTGGGTTTTGTTATGGAAGAATTGTGGGGACGTAGCTAAGATGGTAGAGTGCTCTCTTTGCATGCGATTGGTACAGGGATCGATACCCTGAATACCCGGCTCTATATTCTTAAATGCTCTATAATATGGTGGTGCCTTAATGAGATATTTTAAATGGATTGTATACGCGTTTAAATGTGGTTTGCTACACACAAAAAGATAGGGATACTTAAATTTTTAAGTCACTCTTGAAAAGTATGGTGTGGGATAAATTAGATTATTGCCTATTATTTCTAAGAATATATTAAGTCTTGGCACTAATGTTTGTCATTTGTAGAGATGGCATATAATAGAGCAATTCATTAAAACGTTCTCATTTAGAGCAATTCATATAGTACCACTCATTGTTCTCAATATGTTTATGTATTTAATCTTCCTATTATTTGTAAGAATATTAAGTCCTGGGACGAATGTTTGCCATTTGTAGCCGTTCTCGTTTAGAGCAATTCATAGTACCACTCATTGTTCTCCTTCTAAATATGTTTATGTATTTAATCTGCCTATTATTTGTATGAATATTAAGTTCTGGGACGAATGTTTGCCATTTGTAGAGATGGCATATAATAGAACAATTCATAGTACTCTTCTCCTTTATAGCAATTCATAGTACCACTCATTGTTTTCCTATTGAAGATGTTTATGGATTTAATCCACCTATGTCTCTTGATTTGCTTCCTATTCATTCTAATATTTTTGTGAGTAAAACAACCACAATTAAGGCAGATATGATCAAAACATTGCACAAACAGATCAAAACATTGCATAAAGAGGTGAAGGAGACAATTGAGTAACAAAATTTCAAAGTTGCTTAAAGAATTAACAAAGGACGGAAGGAAATCAGTTTTCAACCCAATAACTGGGTTTGGATACATTTTCGCAAGGAGCGATTTCCATCTCAAAGGAAAACAAAGTTACATCCAAGAGTGGATAACCCTTATCAAGTCCTTAACAATGCATATAAAATGATGTTCCTTGAGAATTTTCAGCACATTCTACTTTCAATTTTCAATGTTGCAGACTTAGTTCTTTTGATGTAGGTGATGATTTTTCTGATTCGAGGACGAATCCTTTTGACGAGGGGGAAGATGATAAGGATCACGGTCATCCCAATGTTCCAACTGAACCAGCCAAGAAGATTCAACAAGCATTCATTCTTTATCTATAAAATTGGATAGGCTTTGTTCAACTCTCATTTCATGTGTTACAAGCTTATTCGATTGAGGAAGGACCATTTGGAGCTTCAGAAGTGAATATTTACACAGTTAAAGTAGAGGATGAAGTTGCAAGCATCATTAGATAAGTTGTTAGAAAACTTTATTTATCTTTAATTCATGAAGTATGTAATGGTGAAATTGACCTTGTCTTCGGTGGAGATTCAAGGGGATTGAGATTAAATCTCGGCCACTAACTTCTTTTGTGCGGAGACTATAAATATCGTCAAATTATTATGTAAAAATAAGATTTGAGTGGAATGAAATTGATCTCTCAAGTTGAGAAGTTCTCTTAAAAAGAAACTACATACACTTAAAAGATGTTAATTCCATTTTACAATATTTAAAGGGTAGCAAAGAAGTAGTTTTGACATATCAATGTAGGTTTTGAAAACTAAAATTTAAAAATTTAAAAATTTAAAAAAATTAAAAAATAAATATAAAATAAAAGTCGTTTTCAAAAAACTTAGTTTGTGGTGAAATTTTGCTTAAAATTCAAATGTATTGTTTCACTATCTATCCCAAAGGAATGCATATACTTTAGTGGCAATGCAGCTTCAACCAAAATAATTTGAGCGGGATCATTCATAATCTTAAAGGTAGGAAATATAGGATATGAACTTTATTTATGTCAATATTTTTTAATAATATTAATTGAAATACATCCAATTGATTTGAAGAATAAATTCTATTATGTGATGGACAATGTGAAATTAACGTGACAATAATAGTAGGTTCTAAAGCACAAAAAAATACGTGGATAAATTTCAAATGTTGTGGCACACAAAACACATGGACTAGCAACTAAAAATGATTGTTTCACTACAAGGGCATTTGGTCTAGTGGTATGATTTTCGCTTCGGGTGTGAGAGGTCTTGAGTTTGATTCATGAAATGCCCCCACAATTATATCAATTTAAATAGTTTGTTGTTTCTTTGTTGGGTTGTTGGTTTATTTGATAACCCTTGAATATTAGAATTGGCATAAGCAACCGCCCGATTAAAGCTTTAATTAAACTCTTCTAGAAAAACTAACGCCACCAAAGAATATGGGTTCCAACCCAAAGAAAAAACTAACTATTTGTATAAGATTGCCATCAAGGTTCCAACCCAAAGAATAAGATTGCCATCAAAGCAATTTGCTTATTTTTCTTTAATTAAACTCTCCTAGAAAAACTAACTATTTGTAGGCAGACTATTTGCAGTAAAAATGTGTATATAAAAGCTGACTATTTATATAGTAGGCCGTTATATCCCTTAAAGCTATATATATAATAAACTAAAATCATATATATACCCATTAGTCGGTGCTTTCAAAATGTACATTTCTCATTCTCCATGCCCTCTCTTAGCATATATATACCCATTAGTCGGTGCTTTCAAAATGTACATTTCTCATTCTCCATGCCCTCTCTTAGCATACCTTGAAGTCATTAATACAAAACTTTCAGTCAATATATCTCCTTACATTTTCTCTATTATGTTCTTTGTGTTCATTTAGATCGAGTGTGTGCGTTGTTGTGTGATCCTAATAATTGGTATTAGAGCGAGGCGAGATTCACCACGATCTGTGAAGATGGAAAGCTCAAAGACAAGAATTTAAAAGTTTGATGGATTCGATATCAGTTTCTTGAAGATGCAAATTGAAGATTATATGTACCAGAAAGATCTTTAGAAACCCCTTTTGGGGGTGAAGCTGGATACCATGAACGCGGAGGAGTGGAAACTTAAGGATCGTCACGCCTTAGGGTTGATCTGGTTGACGCTGTCCAGAAACACGACGTTCAACATCATCAAAGAGAAGACGACATCGGGCCTATTGAAGGTGTTGTCAAATATGTATGAAAATCCGTCAGCTATGAACAAGGTGTAAAAAAAAAAAAAAATCCGTCGGGCCTATTGATTGTATTTGTTGGGTTTTATGTCCTAAAACTCATAGTTGGTAAACAAAAACATATTATGTTTTCAATAAATTTATTATTGATGTTTATTCAGTAAAGATTGTTATTGAATAAAGTGAATGTTACGATCATTAATCTAAATCTAATAAACTAAGAACACTCTGATTACTTGAACTATAGGTAGAGACATCAGAGTGGATCAGGTTCAAGTATATAATCTAAATGATCTATAATATAGGGATAAGGTTGAGTACCTTAGTTTGGGGACACTATGGATGCGGCCCACTTTTGTATATGATATAAACAATGTGATCACTAAATTGTATGTGAAGACATGTGCGTGGGGGCGTCCTATGCAATGAGTATTGCATAAGATCGGACCATGAAGAAAACCACTCTAACTTTATAATGTCGTTTATTGTTGAGACTGATTTTTTCATTCGATGAACTAGGTAACTCGATCTTAATCTTGAGCTAACTATAAACTCCTGTTTATTCAGAATTATCCTTAGATTTGCATGGGTGAGAGTGGCCCGAGTTCACCGACTCAATAAACCTCCCATTCCAGGGGTAAGACCGGGTGAATAGCTGGGACATAGAGTGTAAGATGGAATTCACTCCTACCCACCTTTAGGGATAGTAGAGAGGTTGTTCCCTCAAATACTGACTCCAAGTCTTGAACAAGGGGCCCCATCCTCTCATTGGCTCGAGAAGGATTTGGTCTGGTGGTTGGACCACAAACCAATTGTTCATTAGATGATCAGTGGGACTCAAGGAACAAGAAGTAACTTTAGGGATAAAACGGTAAATTGACCCAGCTCTAGTTACGAACAATCTGTAAAGGATCGACTTACTAATCATGGTTATATCAAATGGATAGAAATATATCTATAGTGAGGGGGTGCAACAACTAGGCTATAGTGGAGTGTCCTAGTAGTTAATGAATGTTGATTAACAAGGCTAATGAGTTTAGCATGTTAATCTCAGATCGTTGGAGCCCAGTCTCTGTAGGTCCATTAGGTCCCCCGCTATCTCTTATCGAACTAAACCTTAGAACAGTGTAATGAATGAGTTCAAAGTGTTCGAATTCAAATTAAGGAATATACGCTAAATATATACGATATATTTAACCGCATTTTTTTTAATTGTGAATTAAACAAAAAGAGAGAATTGGAGATATTTAAATAAGATTTAAATATTTTAATTATGAATAGAGATTCATAATCAATATGTGCCTGAATTCTTGGGATTGACATTTTATTTAATGTTAAATTTTAATTAAATTGTTTAATTACTCATTTAATACTATTTTGATTTGAAATTAATTATTTAAATTAATTGTTGAATTAAAATAAAGAAAGTCAAAATGTTGACTTCACCTAATGGAAAAATCCATGTTTGAGTCGGTGGAATATTGTGTGTCATTATATGGTTTAACCAAACTTGCATGTTTGCCACATAATCCCACAAATTTGAGTGGAATTTTAAGTGTCAAAATTTGGTTCACTCAAACTTGCATGCTTGGCACATAATCCCACACATAATCCCACAAATTTGAGTGGAATTTTGAGTGTCAAAAATTTGGTAATCTCAAATTTGCATAAACATGTAAATATGACTATAAATAGAGTGATTAAGGAAAATGGAAAGTTTGCTCGAAAAACTTTGAGAAAGTCTCTCAAAGCTCTCTCTTTACATATACTAAATTTCTTTCACGTTTAGTCACTCACCGGATTCCACAATCCCGTTCTAAGGCTGGAGAATAGTTGGGAAGACACTAGTTGTGGTTCGAAACCAGTTCGTTAAGAAAAAGAAATTTGAACTACAAAAGGTTAGTATTCAAACTCATTGAGTTTTAATGCTTTTGAACATGCTAGCTAATTTACTATAATTGATGTACTTAGAGTGCCTAAGATCCAAATTGCTTCTGCACGTGTTATTGTAACACCATCAGTATTAACAAATTTATATGAACATCAAATAAAGTAAATGAAATAACGATGATATGTTCCATGCATAATTGAATAGGAAGTCCACAACAAGAATATTTGGTTTAGTGGTATGATTCTTAGTTTAGTGGTATGATTCTTGCTTTTGGTGTGAGAGGTTTTGAGATCAACTCTTGGATTTTCCCTTTAATATAAAAGACCTAAATAATGAAATCCAATGCACTTAATTTGTTTCACTTTGTGTTTTTGTAGGTAAAACAATTTATTAATTAAGAATGTCATGTATGGATTGAAAAGTTAAAATGGTTGATGATTTTCTTTTCTTTAAATCCTTGAACTTCCTCTTATACAAAAAGACCTACCTCACCTTGTTGAACTTCCTTTTAGCCCCTCAACTCCAAACAAATATAGATTTCAAACTTGAGAGAAAAAATCATATCGAGTGAGAGCTAAAAATGATAGATGTTCAAGAAGGGAAATTTGGTCTAGTGGTATTATTCTTTCTTAGGGTGTGAGAGGTCCTAAGTTCACATCTTAGAATAGAGGAATTCATAGTACCGTTCTCCTTTAGAGCAATTCATAGTACGGAATTCCATAAACAGGTGAAAGGAGACAATTGAGAAACAAAAAGTGTACGGAATTCCATAAACAGGTGAAAGGAGACAATTGAGAAACAAAAAGTTACTTTAAGAATTAAATATTTTTGTGAGTAAAGCAACCACAAGTAAGGTCTGATCAAAACATTGCATAAAGAGGTGAAGGAGACAATTGAGAAACACAATTTCAAAATTGCTCCAAGACTTAACAAATGACGAAAGGAAATCATTTTTCAACTCGATAACTGAGTTGGGATACATTTTCACAAGGAGCGATACCCATATCAAAGTCAAAGGAAGCAAAGTTACATCCAAGAGGGGATGCCCCTTATCAAATCCTTTAAATAATTAATAACAATGCATATAAAATGATCTTCGTGGAGAATTTTCAGCACATGAGAATGGTGGGGATTAATATAATATCAATGCATTCTATGTCGAAATGATTCATAAATTATACCTAATTTTCCCCATTTTGAAATTCCTATTTTGGACCTATTATTAATGACGAGACGTTTAGGACTTTGTGACATGAGAATCGTGGGGATGTAGCTCAGATGGTATTGTGCTCACTTTGTATGCGAGAGGTACGGGGATTGATACCCTGCATATCTCCAAAATAAAACTATCAATTATTAAATATGTTATTTCTTTGGAATTTTTCCTTAGTCATGACATGTTGAGTAGCGATATTTCTTCATTTCTCACTATTATTGATGACGGAAAATTTAGGGTTTTGTGGTGCAAGTATTGTGGGGATGTAGCTCAGATGGTAGAGGCACTCACTTAGCATGCGAGAGGTATGGAGATTGAGATACCCTGCATCTCCAAAAGAAACTATTTGTTATTAATATTTTATTTCTGTTCAATCTTTCCTTATTTATGACATAATGAGCGGAGATATTTTTTTCATTTTCACAATCATTGATAACGGGACATTTAGGGTTTTCTGATGTAAGAATTGTTCAGATGTAGCTCAGATGGTAGAGCTTCCCATGTGGGAAGTACGGGATCGATACCTTGCTTCTCCAAATGAATCGATTACTAAATATATTATTTCTTTTCAAATTTTTCATATTTACTACATAATGAGTAGAGATAGTTTTTCATTTTCACTATTATTGATGACAATATGTTTAGGGTTTTGTAACATAAAAATTGTGGGGATGTAGCTCAAATGGTAAAGTGCTCGCTTTGTATGCGAGAGGTATGGGCTTCGATACCTTTCATCTCTAAAATAAAACTATCTATTATAAAATATATTTTTTACTTTCAATTTTCCCTTATTCATGACATGTTGAGTAGCGATATTTCATCATTTTTACTATTATTGATGACGAAAAATTTAGGGTTTTGTGATTCAAGAATTGTGGGTATTTAGCCCGAATAGTAGAGCGCTCGCGTAGCATACGAAAGGTATGGGGATGTATACCCTGCTTCTCCGAAAGAAACTATTTGTTATTAATACTTTAGTTCTATTCAATCTTTCCTTATTTATGACATAATGAGCCGAGATATTTTTTCATTTACACAATTATTGGTGACGGGACGTTTAGGATTTTCTAATGTAAAAGTTGTACGGATGTAGATCAAATGGTAGAGCTCTCACTTCTCATGTGGGTAGTACGGGGGTCAATACCTTGCATCTCCAAATGAATGGATTATTAAATATATTATTTCTTTTCAAAATTTTCATATTTATGACATAATGAGCACGGATAGTTTTTCATTTTCACTATTATTGATGACGAGGCGTTTAGGGTTTTGTGATGTAAGAATCGTGGGATGTAGCTCAGATGGTAGAGTGCTTGCTTTGCATGCAAGAGGTATGTAAATATGTTATTTCTTTTCAATTTTTCCTTATTCATGACATGTTAAGTAGTGATATGAGATGTAGCTCAGATGGTAGAGCGCTCGCTTTGCATGCGAGAGGTACGGGTGATGGATATCTCCAAAATAAAACTATCTATTATTAAATATGTTATTTCTTTTCAATTTTTCCTTAGTCATAACATGTTGAGTAGTGATATTTCTTCATTTTCACTATTATTGATGACTGGTATGGGGACTGGTACCCCGCATCATAAAGGATAACTATCAATTATTAAATATATTAATTATTTTCAATTTATTTTTATTTATGACATAATGTGCAGAGATAGTTTTTCATTTTCACTATTATTGATGACGAGACATTTAGGGTTTTGTGATATTAGAATTTTGGGGATGTAGCTCAGATGGTAGAGTGCACGCTTAGCATGCGAGAGGCACGGGGATTAATACCTCTTATCTCCGAAAGAATCTATTCATAGCGACTCTTATCTCCGAAAGAATCTATTCATAGCGATATTTCTTATGACAGAAAATTTAGAGTTTTGTGATATAAGAGTTGTGGGGATGTAGCTTAGATGGTAGAGCGTTCGCTTAGCATGCAAGAGGTACGAGGATTGATACTTTTCATTTGCATCTCTGGAAGAAACTTTTTGTTATTAATATTGTATTTTTATTCAATATTTCCTTATTTATGACATAATGTGCAGAGATATTTTTTTTCATTTTCACTATTTTTGATGAATTTAAAGTTTTGTGATGTAAGAATCGTGGGAATGTAGCTCAGATGGAAGAGCGATCACTTTGCAGCGAGGATGTAGCTCAGATGGTTTTATTTCTATTCAATCTTTTTATTGAGCAGAGATATTTTTTTATTCTCACTATTATTGGTGATTGTAGGTTTAGGATTTTATGACGTAGGAATTGTGGGGATGTAGCTCAGATGGCAGAGCGCTCGCTTCGCATGTGAGAAGTACGGTGCGACACCCTGCATCTACAAAGGAATCCTACTATCAAATATTCTATTTCTATTTCAAATTTTTCTTATTTATGACATAATGAGCAGGGATAGTTTTCATTTTCACTATTGTTGATGATGGGACGTTTATGATTTTGTCTTGTAAGAATTGTTGGGATGTAGCTAAGACAGTAGAGTGCACTCTTTGCATGCAAGAGCCACAAGGATCGATACCCAGCATCTCTAATAGTAACTAATTGTTATTAATATTTTATTTTTATTTAATGTTTCTTTATTTATGATATAACGAGTAGAGATATTTTTTTTCATTTTCACTATTATTGATGATGGGAAGTTTAAAGGTTTTGTGATGTAAGAATTGTAGGGATGTAGCTTAAATGTTTTCACTATTATTGATGATGGGAAGTTTAAAGGTTTTGTGATGTAAGAATTGTAGGGATGTAGCTTAAATGGTAGAGCACTTGCTTTGCATGCGAGAGGTACGGGGATCGCTATCATGCATCCAAAGGAAAACTATCAATTATTAATCTTATTTATGACATAATGATCAAAGCGAGTTTTTCATTTTCACTATTATTGATGACGGGACGTTTAGGGTTTTGTGATGTAAGAATTATGGGGATGTAGGTAAGATGGTTGAGTGCACTCTTTGCATGCGAGAGGTACGAGGATTTTGGGTTTTGTTATGTAAGAGCTGTGGGGATGTAGCTAAGATGGTAGAGTGCATCTCTTGAAAAAATTCACTAATATTTTATTTCTATTCAATTTTTCCTTATTTTTGACATAATTAGGAGAAATATTTTTTCATTTTCACTATTATTGATGACGTGCAGTTTTGGGTTTTGTCATGACGTGCAGTTTTGGGTTTTGTCATGTAAGAATTATGGGGATGTAGCTAAAATGGTACAGTGCATCTCCTAAATAAACTATTGGTTATTAATATTTTATTTCTATTCAATTTTTCCTTATTTTTTACAAGCAGGAATATTTTTTCATTTTCACTATTATTGATGGCGCCCAGTTTTGTGTTTTGTTATGCATAAGAATTGTATGGGGATCGATACCCCGAACACCCAGCTCTATATTCCTAAATGCTCTATAATATGATGGTGCCTTAATGGGATAGATATTTTATATGGATTGTATACGACTTTAAATGTGGTTTGCTACACGCAAAAAAGATAGGGATGGTTAAATTTTTAAGTCACTTTTGAAAAGTATGGTGTGGGATAAGTTGGATTATTGCCAATTATTTCTAAGAATATATTAAGTCTTGAGACTAATGTTTGCAATTTGTAGAGATGACATATAATAGAGCAATTCATAGTACCATTCATTGTTCTCCCTCTGAAAATCTTTATGGATTTAATCTGCCTATTATTTCTAAGAATATTAAGTCTTGGGACGAATGTTTGCTATCTGTAGAGATGACATATAATAGTACCACTCATTGTTCTCCTTTTGAATTCATAGTACCCCTCATTGTTCTCCTTTTGAAGATGTTTATGGATTTAATCCACTTACACCTCTTGATTTGCTTCTTATTCATTCTATTATTTTTGTGAGTAAAGCAACCACAAGTAAGGCAGATCTGATCAAAACTGTAACTACCCAAAATTTTCTACAGGTCGCTACTGTATACGTAGCATAAACATTGAATGCAGAAGACTTCATTTAAATTCCATAAAACATAACTTTTATCTTAAAACACAGCTATGGACTTACAAAACATTTTTAAAAAAACAAAAGAAAAGAAAAATAAAATAAATAAGCGTTTTAAGTTAAAAACATCCTATTCTAGCCTAAGTCTAAGAAAATAAATACCACTATCCTGCATGTACCATGGTCTCGAGTTGTGATGTCGTCGTCAGTCGTACAGGAATGTCTTGCCTTTACCTGAAAAATGTAGTAGCACATGGCTTGAGTATTTAAAGAAATACTCGGTAAGTGACCCCACTATTGGGGTTAAATGCAACAATCACATGCAATGAGATGATGGGACCTATCTTTCATTCCGTTTTCCCTACGGTGTTGTCCTAACGGGTAATTTTGGACATGTACATATACTCTACACACAGCCCATACGTGCGAGTATGGGCTCACCAGCTAGTTTGCACACCGCTGGGCCTCTTTTCTTATCTGGTGGGCATACTCTGGGAGCCCCTTAGGCCGAACACCCACTAGAACTAGTAACCGTCACGACAGTGCTATGCAAAGCATAACGATCGTTGTCCTGCCATTGGATGTACGAGTCCGTACCCTCGTGATGGGATAGGGGTACCCCCCCAAATGCACGAGCACACATAATGCATGAGGTCCCAAAACTTTTCCATTTTCATTATCCTTTAATACAACTCTGCTATCATTGTGTACATATCATATCATTTTTCATATTGTTTCAGATATCGTTCATCATTCATGCCATATCGTTTCTCATTCTTCAGTTCTCAAATCATACATAATTCTAACGGGGTTATATTTCATGCCATTTATCGTAATTTCATGTCATTCATATCATGCTGTATACACACAATTTAAGAGACCTAACATAACGTTCTATGCTTTTAACATATCATTTCATCATATACACATCATACCATGACATATTGTATCACAATGTATCATATCATAAACAAGTCATAACGTAAACACTTCGTAATCATATCGTTCTCTAACTTATCATAGCCTTAACGTTCTTAGACCTATCACAGACATATCATTACGTGAACGTTCCTTAGTCATCTCATTACAAGAACTTAACCTAACGCTATCGTTTTATCAATCTATCACAAACCTATCCCTTTCTACCCAGAACCTAACCGTATTCTTCCATCAATCTCTCTTATCCATATCACTCCAGTATGCAACCTAACCTTAACGTTTCATGAACGTAATTTACTCCTATCGTTACATTTCGTTTTGTGCATCATTTTTGTATCCTATCTCAAACATATCCTTGAACACATCGTACGTAATTATTATCATACAATTCACATATTATGACATATACATAACATATAGGAAGCATATCGATCCACAGACAATTCACACATATCAATATATATGACACGTGCAAAACCACAGGGCACGTGTCAACATCAAATATAACCATGCTGATAGTAAGGTCACTTACCTGGTTAGCTTAAGTCGTTGTCATGTATATATCCTTAATGAAAGTTCGATTCTGTCCTATGAAATCCAACTCAACCTATGTGAGCCCATGACATCAGTTTCAAGTTTGAATTCTATAAAATTATTTCTCTAATTTACATTGTTAATATTCTGATATTTTGTGTTAGACAAAATTGAATGGAGTTCCATGCCCTCTGATATTTTCGGTTTTATTTTTAAATTCTGTTCAACAAGTCTTCCCTCAATCTTCCCTCCTCCCCTTTGTAATTATTTTCATTCTGTAAATAGATTGTGAATTCTGTAAACATTTTTAATTCTGTAAATAAGATATTACTCTAACTCTATATTTATTTTCAATAAACCGATATTATTGGCCAATTTTAATCCGTAGATTTATGTATCTGCCAACTATTCCAACCTTATTTTCTATTGTTGGATCGGTATGGTATGGCAACCCTAGAGGGGTGAATAGGGTTTTAACCATACAAGTGTTTAAACGTGATTAATTTTTCTAATGATGAAACTTTTTACAAATAAGTAGAAGATGATAATTACCATAACAAAATAATTCAAGTCAAAACAACAATCAAGTAGAACATACAATAAATCACAATAATAATTTTGAAATTAAATAGGAAAGAGTTAGAAAAGATGACACCGTAGTTTTATAGTGGTTTGGTCAAACTCGACCTACTCCACTCCCCAAACGCCTCTTGGGAATTTGAATAAACAACTTTCTCGACTCTTTCCGCAGATTAGGGCCAAACCGCTACACTGCTCTTTTTACGAGTTCAAGAGCAAACTCAATCCTTTCCACGGCACAAGATCAAACCGGTACAAGTATTTGAATTTGATAGTAACACACCACAACTCTTTCAAAGAGTAGATTTACAACAATAAAAAAATCTCTCTCAAGAATAAAATGAATAAAAATAAAATTGGAAGCTTGGAGAGAGCAACAAACAATGGAGACTTTGAACAAATGAGGATTGGAGAATGTAGGGAAGTTTGTGTATGAAATGTGGGGAAGTTGATGAGTTTATATAGAGAATAAAAGTGGCAAAATGTAGGAATTAATATCGACCACTAGATTGTGTTAGGAAGAATGGAAGGTGGAGATTAAAAGTATATAAATAAGAAAATTTTCTAAATTCATTTATTTAAAATTTTTAATATAATAATAATAAAAAGTTATGTGAGTAACCGTCCAATGAAAATTCAAAATTTATTATAAATATAATAATATAATAATAATAAAAACTATGTGAGTAACTACCAAAATTTTAAAATATAATAATATAATAATATAATATAGTAATAATAAAAATCGATGTGAGTAACGGTTAAATTCAAATTTATATTTTGTAAAAATAATTTTATTTAGAAATATAATAATAGGAAAAACTCCGTCCTTTGTTACTCTTGTAAAATTATAAATGTCATACTTTGATATATTTTTATTTTTCCATCATTTTGATTTTGCTGCCACATCATCACGTCGGGTATGTTGTCTCGACTCTAATTTCTTCGTTTTAGCTCTAATTTGAGTAATTGAAAAGTCGTTGAAATCGTTATTCCCGACCTATATTGTGGACAGTTCAAAACACTGAAAATAGTTAATAATTAAGAATAGGTTTGTTATCATCAAAACATCAATCAATTAATTGATTGAAATTAATTAAAGTGAGATCAATGGCGAAAAGGTCAACATCTATAATTTCCAATGCTAACAAAAAATCTAATTAATTGAATATGGGATCGGATTACTATAGATTGGTAAAATATCAAATATGAAAGAAATTTGATCATAAATTAATTTCTTATAACCATAACTATAGAAGAAGGAAATCTAAGATAGGATTTTACCTAATAACATACTAAAATCTCCCGAGATAAATGTGCATCATATTCTTCTGTTGAAACACCATTTTACTTTTTCTCAAATCTGACCTTTTTTTTCTGTTTATTTTTTGGATGAACTGTGATGTTTATTTTTTGGATGAACTGTGATATTGTGGGGTTGAGGAAAGAGGATGGGGATGAGAGGTTAGTGGAAAGAGGCCGGTAAATTTTATTTTTATTTTTATTTTTATTTTTATTTTTAATTTTAAGTAATCTTTTTTAGTTATTTATTTATGAATTATTATTATTATTATTATTATTTTGACGTATATATTTTTTTATAATTATTTTTATTTGTTTATTTATTTTTATTATTATATATATATATATATATATATATTTTGCTATTACAAAAACATTTGTTGAGAGGAGACAATTGAGAAACAAAAAGTTACTTTAAGAATTAAATATTTTTGTGAGTAAAGCAACCACAAGTAAGGTCTGATCAAAACATTGCATAAAGATGTGAAGGAGACAATTGAGAAACAAAATTTTAAGGTTGCTTCAAGAATTAACAAAGGACGGAAGGAAATCATTTTTCAACTCGATAACTGGGTTTGGATACATTTTCACAAGGAGCGATACTCATCTCAAAGGAAGACAAAGTTACATCCAAGAGGGGATTACCCTTATCAAGTCCTTGAAATAATTAATAACAATGCATATAAAATGATCTTCCTAGAGAATTTTCAGCACATTCTACTTTCAATGTTGCTGACTCGAGTCCTTTTGATACTAAATATTTATATATAGTAAGAGTAGAAAAACGAAGCAGGCGTAGAAGAAAAACTAAGCAAGCTACTAAATATTGGGAACTATAACGTTGGATACGGAGGATGGAGGCATAGAAAAACTAACTATTTGGGCTCTAGAACGTTGGATACGGAGGATGGAGGCTAACTATTTATAGTAAAAATGTGATAGAGATATATATACTAAATATTTATATAGAGTAAGAGTAGAAAAACTAAACAGGCTACTAAATATTTATATATAGTAGGCGTAGAAGAAAAACTAAGCAAGCTACTAATATTTATATACGGTAGACGTAGAAAAACTAACTATTTGGGGTTGGATACGGAGGCTGACTATTTATAGTAAAGATCTGATAAAGATATATATACTAAATATTTATATATAGTAGGCCTACACGAACTAAGCAGGCTACTAAATATTTATATATAGTAGGCGAAAACTAACTATTTGACTCTATTTGACTCTAGAATAGATATGGAGGCTGACTCTTTATAGTAAAAACTAAGAGGCTATTCAATATTTATATATAGTACGCGTGGAAAAATTAAGAGGCTATTCAATATTTATATATAGTAGGCACGGAAAAACTAAGAGGCTATTAAATATTTATATATAGTAGGCGTGGAAAAACTAACCAGATATTGAGGCTGACTATTTAGAGTAAAAATCTAATAGAGATATATATACTAAATATGGGCTGGAAGCGGATACCTAACTATTTATAAAAAACTGATAGAGATATATATACTAAATATTTATATATATTTGACGGTTATATTGTTAAAGTTATATATATATAATAAACTGAAATCATATATATACCCATTAGTCACTGCTATATTTCTCATACTTCACCTCCTCTCTTTGCATACCTTGATGTCATTAATACAAAACTTTTAGTCAATATTTCTCCTTACATTTTCTCTATCAAGTTCTTTGTGTTCATTTAGATCGAGTGTCTGCGTTGTTGTGTGATCCTAATAACTGGTATAGAGCAAAGTGAGATTCATCACGGTATGTGAAGATGGAAAGTTGAAAGACAAGAATTGAAAAGTTTGATGGATTCGATATCAGTTTCTAGAAGATGCAGATTGAAGATTATATGACCAAAAAGATCTTCAGAAACCCCTTTTGGGGGTGAAGCAGAATATCATGACCACGGAGGACTGGAAGCTCAAGGATCATCACGCCTTAGGGTTGATTTGGTTGACGCTGTCTAGAAACATAACGTTCAACATCATTAAAGAGAAGACGACATCGGGCCTATGGAAGGTGTTGTCAAATATGTACGAAAATCCATCGGCTATGGACAAGGTGTATTTGATGCAAAGGTTGTTCAATCTACAAATGTCTGAAGGTAGCTTTGTTGCAGATCATATAAATTAGTTGAACGTGATTGTGAGCCAATTGAGCTTAGTGGAAATTATGTTCAAAAATGAAATTAAAGCATTGATTTTGATGTCATCTTTACCTGAGTCGTGGTATACTATTGTTGCTGCAATCAACAGTTCACGAGGATCTGATAAACTGAAGTTTGATGAAATTCGAGATGTCAGCAAAAGTTTCCCAAACGAGAAGTAAATTAAAGAGACCAAACAAACATGAGCGATTAAAATCAAGAAATCGAGAAAAATCTCTAAATAAACCGAACGTAAAGTGTTGAAATTGTGGAGAAAAATGACACTTTTGGACAGATTGTACAAAATTGAAGAAAAGAAAAATCACAAATTTGAAAATGACATTGATTCTATATATATTCAACAGAAGATACAGAGGATGCTCTAATTCGTAGCATGAATAGCCCAACTGAATCCTGGATTTTAGATTCAGTTGCATCGTTTCATTTGTCTTCAAGTAAGGAATTGTTTCAAAATTTCAAATAAGGAAATTTTGGGAAGGTGTATCTTGCCGACAACAAAACGTTGGAGATTGAAGGGAAGAGAGATGTCTGCATAAAAATTCTAGCAGGAAATTGGTGGACGTTATAGGATGTCAGATATATTCCTGATCTCAAGAAGAATCTGATCTCTATTGGTCAATTGGATAGCACAGGTTATGCAGCCGAGTTTGGAAAGAGTTTGGGGAAGATTGTGAAGGGTGTCATGGTGGTAGCATGACACAAAATCTGGAACCGTATACCCCACTGTAGGGTATATAAATATGGTTGCTATTGCTAAGAGTGCTTTCAATTAAAGTCTACTTGAATTGGAAGCACTCTGAGTAACAACAATCATGTTTATACACCTTACAGTAGTGTCAATAGACATGCACATATGAGATTCAAAAAAATGAGATGATGGCTGTGAATGGAGTTTTAGAAAACCTAAAATCTATTGATATGAGTGTTTGTGCGAGCTGCATTATGGAAAAATATAAACGAGTTAGCTTCACAAAAGCTGCCAAAGAACCGTAGAAAGTGCGATTGGAAATGGTTCATATAGACATTTGGGGACCATCTCCAGTTTCATCATTTCTAGTACCAAAATTTCATTGGTTAGATGTCTCGCACTCTGCAGCAACAACTCTCTGTTGTCCGAAGGCTATTCAGATATCTCACTGCCACTCTATTAAGAGATATTTTGGAGATATATTTTAATAATTAGTTAGAATATATCTGAGATATTTAGGGAGTTGTTAGTATAGATTTGATTAACCGTATATAGACATTTGGGGACCATCTCCAGTTTCATCATTTCTAGTACCAAAATTTCATTGGTTAGATGTCTCGCACTCTGCAGCAACAACTCTCTGTTGTCCGAAGGCTATTCAGATATCTCACTGCCACTCTATTAAGAGATATTTTGGAGATATATTTTAATAATTAGTTAGAATATATCTGAGATATTTAGGGAGTTGTTAGTATAGATTTGATTAACCGTATATTTTATTTATTTACCAGATTTAGTTAGTTATATATTTTTTTTTTTCTATTTTTAGGTATTAGTTGATAGTTTGTATCCTATTTAAACGTTGTAAACTTGAATGAAGATCATACTTTCGATCCCAATTCTATTTCTATTTCTCATTCTTAACATGGTATCAGAGCACCGATCTTGGTGTTCTTAAATATCAAAATTTCCTTTATGGCAGAATCAGCCAAATCCAGCTTCAAAATTTCGGATGTTGATTTAACACATCCTTACTATATTCATCACTCTGATCAGCCAGGATATTCACTTGTTCCAATCAAATTAAATGGAGCAAATTACCAATCTTGGAGTAAATCAGTTATGCATGCTCTTATTGCCAAGAAGAAAATTGGCTTCATTGATGGCACAATTGAGGAACCGTCCCAAGATGCAAATTCAACTGAATTCGAACTCTGGAATCAGTGCAACAGTATGATAATATCTTGGTTAACTCATTCCGTTGAAGCAGATATCGCTAAAGGCACTATTCACGCCAAGACAGCTCATCAAGTGTGGGTTGATCTTCACGATCAATTCTCACAAAAGAATGCTCCAGCAATTTTTCAAATACAAAACTCGATAGCAACGATGTCACAAGGAACCATGGCACTGTCAACATATTTCACCAAGCTCAAAGCACTCTGGGATGAGCTGGAAGCGTACCGCACACCATTTACCTGTAATCAACGTCAAATACATATTGATCAACGCGAAGAAGACAAGTTGATGCAATTTCTCATGGGGCTCAATGAGTCTTATAAAACGGTGAGATCTAACATATTGATGATGTCTCCAGTACCTAATGTGAGGCAAGCCTATTCATTACTTGTGCATGAAGAGATGCAGCGTCAAGTAACTTCTGAACCTACTGAAAATTTCTCGATTGCATCAGCAGTGTAGAAGAAAACAATATATTCAAAATTCACCAAGGACAAATCGTGTGAACACTGCAATAAAAGTGGTCATACAATCAATGAGTGTCGAATTCTTAAGTTTCACTGTAAGTTTTGTGATAGAAGGGGCCATACAGAAGATCGGTGTCGACAGAAAAATAATTCTGGAAGGACAAGACAAGTCAATCAACACAATAATCATGGATATCGATCATCTGCAAATATGGCCGATGTTTCACAGTTGAATACAGAAGAATAGTCACCTAATTCCATTCCAAATTTTTTTTTCTGAGCAATTACGACAGATAGCACAAGCCTTATCCACAATCAATCATCACCCTTCTGGTAATTATGACAATCACATCAATGTTGCAGGTTTGTTTCCCATATCTACATTATCTATTAACTCTGCGAGTTCTAATTCATGGATTCTCGATAGTGGAGCTACGAATCATATAGTATCAAAATCTTATGTTATGACTGAACCAAAGGCTGCCATCATATCTACAATAAATTTTCCTAATGGAGAGACAGCACGTGTGTCACATACTGGCAATATTTTCCTTAGCCCTAACCTTAAATTAAACAACGTTTTATGTGTGCCTTCATTCAATTTAAACCTAATGTCGATCAGCAAACTTACCAATAACTTGAAATGTTATGTCACCTTCTATCCTGATTCTTGTTTTATGCAGGACTTGGCGACGGGGAAGATGATTGGCTCGGGTAAACAATTTGGAGGTCTCTATCATATTTCTTCATCTCCAATCAAATCTTCAGGTCATCAAGTATCTCAGTCATCTGATTTGTGGCATTTACGCCTAGGTCATCCTTCTTTTTCTCGTTTTAAATTTCTAGCTGATCAATTGCATCTTAATAATGCGAGTTATTCTCATAATTGTAGTATCTGCCCGTTAGCAAAACAAACTAGGTTGTCTTTCCCAAGAAGTTCAATAACAACTCATTCTGCCTTTGATCTGATACATTGTTATATTTGGGGACCACATAAAATTCCTACCCATTCTTGTTTGCATTTTTTTCTCACTATTGTTGATGATTTTACTCGATGTACTTGGGTTTTTCTAATGCAACATAAGTCAGAAGTACATCATTTGTTAATGAACTTTGTTAAATTCGTTCAAACTCAATTTCATACTACTATCAAGATAGTTCGATCAGACAATGGGACTGAGTTCCTATCTTTGCAACCATTCTTTACTTCTTGTGGTATTGAATTTCAGCGCACTTGTGTCTATACTCCACAACAAAATGGAGTTGTAGAACGTAAGCATCGCCATATCCTAAATGTAGCTAGGTCTCTTCTTTTTCAGTCACAGGTTCCACTTAATTTTTGGGGAGAGTGCATTTTAACGACTGTTTATCTTATAAATAGAACGCCATCACCATTGTTATCTAACAAGACACCCTTTGAAGCACTCTACAAACAACCACCTACATTTCATCATCTTAAAGTTTTTGGTTGTAAATGTTATGCAACTATAGTACATCCTAAGCAAAAATTTGAACCTCGGGCAATTCCTTGTGTTTTCGTAGGATATCATTGTGGTCATAAAGGTTACAAGTTGTATGACATGCAATCTCACAAATTCTTTATCAGCCGTGATGTTAAATTTTGTGAAGATGATTTTTCTTTTTCATCAGCTTCACAAACTTCGACATTAGCTCCTTCGACTCCTGTTGTACCACTTCATGATCCATCCTACTCAAACATCCATCCTCCACCTTCTATTTCTTCACCTCTTATTCCTCCTTCACCTCCTATCCCTTCACCTATTACTTCGTCGTCTCCTCCACCTTCTCCAGATTCGCCCACTAATTCCAATCCTATCCCACCTGATACATCAGCTCCACTCCGACGTTCTACTCGTACTAAACAGCCTCCAGCTTGGCATAAGGATTATGAGATGTCTTCTGGAGCCAATCATTTAACCTCTAGCTCGAGTCCCGGCACTGGCACCAGGTATCCCCTTCATCATTACCTTTCATTCTCTCGTTTTTCTCCTACTCAACGTGCTTTTCTAGCTCTTATTACATCCCAGACAGAACCTAAAACCTATGACGAGGCAGTTGGCGACCCGTTATGGCAGTAGGCTATGAATGATGAAATTGTAGCTTTGGAACGTAATCATACATGGTCTCTCGTTCCTCTACCACCTAGTTATAAAGCTATTGGTTGTCGTTGGGTGTACAAAATTAAATACAACTCTGATGGTTCTGTTGAACGTTATAAAGCTTGACTTGTAGCAAAGGGATGCACTCAGGTTGAAGGTATTCATTACACAGAAACATTTTCCCCTTCAACGAAACTTACTACACTTAGTTGCTTACTCACTGTTGCTGCTGCCTGAAAATGGTTCACCCATCAGTTGAATGTTCAAAATGCCTTTCTCCATGGTAATCTAGACGAGGAAGTTTATATGTCTTTACCACCAGGTCTTCGCCGACAGGGGGAGAATACAGTATGTTGGCTCCATAAATCTCTTTATGGATTAAAACAGGCTTCTCGCAATTGGTTCTCCATATTTTCTACAACTATACAAAATGCAGGCTACACTCAGTCTAAAGCAAATTACTCTTTGTTTACTAAGATTAAAGGTACTTCTTTCACTGCAGTTCTAATCTATGTTGATGATATTCTGTTGACAGACAATGATCTTAAAGAAATTCAATATCTCAAGACTAGTTTACTCCAGAAATTTCTTATCAAAGATTTAGGAAATTTGAAATATTTTCTAGGCATTGAATTTTCTCGATCTAGAAAAGGAATTTTTATGTCTCAAATGAAGTATGCTCTAGACATTCTTCAAGAAACAGGTCTTACAGGAGCCCGTCCAAACAAATTTCCTATGGATCAAAATCTGAAACTTTCTTTAACTGAAGGAGAGAAGTTGAATGATCCAAGTAAATACAGACGGTTGATTGGCAGATTAATATATTTGACCGTCACTAGGCCTGACATAGCTTATTCAGTTGTATGCTTAGCCAATTTATGCATGAACCAAGAAAACCACATTGGGAGGCAGCTCTTCGAGTTCTGAGGTACATCAAAGGCACTCCTGGTCAAGGACTCCTACTGCCATCTGAAAACAATTTAAGATTACAAGCATATTGTGATTCTAACTAGGGTGGTGAACTTCCAGACGGTCTATTTTTGGGTTCTGCATTTTCCTCGGAAATTCAATTATTTCTTGGAAGTCTAAAAAGTAGACTAATCTGTCCAGATCATCAGCAGAAACTGAGTATCGAGCTATGACAAATACTTGTTTAGAGTTAACTTGGTTAAGATACATTCTTCAAGACTTGAATGCTCCACTGTCCGAACCAGCATTATTATATTTTGATAATCAAGCAGCATTACATATAGCATCCAATCCAGTTTTTCACGAACGTACAAAACACATTGAAATAGATTGTCATATAGTTCGAGAAAAGTTACAAGCTGGAATCATCAAACCGTGTTATGTTTCGACCAAAATGCAATTGGCAGATGTTTTTACTAAAGCTTTAGGAAGACAGCAGTTTGACTTTTTGAAGGACAAGTTGGGTGTGATCGACATACACTCTCCAACTTGAGGGGGAGTATTAAGAGGATATTTTGGAGATATATTTTAATAATTAGTTAGAATATATCTGAGATATTTAGGGAGTTTATAGATTTGATTAACCGTATATTTTATTTATTTACAAGATTTAGTTAGTTATATATTTTTTTTTTCTATTTTTAGGTTTTAGTTGATAGTTTGTATCCTATTTAAACGTGGTAAACCTGAATGAAGATCATACTTTCGATCCCAATTCTATTTCTATTTCTCATTCTTAACACACTCTTTTCCTCCTCACCATATCTAAACACTATAACTTTGATCCAGTATTGTCTTATATGGTTAACATTCACTCTTTAATGTACAAGGACATTTTATAACTACCACGAAACTCAAAACATACAATAAATTCATACCAGTTTTAAAACATATCATATACTTCGAAATAGGGTTAGACTACTTACTTGATCGTGGCGTGACGTGTCATCCAACTAAGTCATAGAGATATACGACTTTTTATTCTAAGTAAAATCTATATAATCTAAAATTTGAGTGCTCTAATATTAATCTGCCACAACACAGATTTGGAGTGTTCATGTAATAGCTCAAAAATAAATAAAGAAATAAACAAATAAAAATAATTATAAAAATAGTTAAAATAGTAATAATAATAATTAATTAATTAATTAATTAAAATTAAAAAAAAAAAAAAAAAAAAAAAAAAAAAAAAAAAAAAACCCCACAGAAATAGTGGGGTACTATTTCTTTAAAGCCATCTGCTACTACATTTTTCAGGTTAATGCAAGACATTCCTATACTAACCTTTTGTAGTTCAAACTCCTTTTTCCTCACGAACCGGTTTCGAACCACCACTAGTGTCTTTTCCATTATCCTCCGACCTTAGAACGGGATTGTGGATTCCGGTGAGTGACTAAACTTGGGAGGGATTTTTGTATATGTGAATAGAGTGTTTGTGAAAGGTTTTTCTCAAGGTTTTTCACCAGGAAGAAGAAGACCTTCCATATACCATGATCACTCTATTTAAAGAGTCATGTTTGCATGTTCATGAAAATTTGAGATCACCAAATTTTGACACTTAAAATTCCACTCAAATGTTTGGGATTATGTGGCAAGCATGCAAGTTTGGTTAAACCAAATTTTGATACCTCAAAATTCCACTAACATGGAATTTTCCATTAAATGGAGTCACATTTTGACTCTCTTCATTTTAATTCAACAATTAATTTGAATAATGAATTTCAAATTAAAGTAACATTAAATGATTAATTGAACTATTTAATTAATATTTAATATTAATTCAAATGTCAATCCCAATCAATTCCGACATATAATTGATTAAGATATTTAAATCTTATTTACATATCTCAGATTCTCTCTTTTTGTTTAATTCGTAAATACAACAAAAATGCGGTTAAATATATTGTATATATGTAGCGCATATTCCCTAATTTGAATTCGAACACTTCGAACACACTCGTCACACTGTTCTATGGTTTAGTCCGATATGAGCTAGCAGAGGGACCTAATGGACCTATAGATCATGGGCTCCAACAATCCAAGATTAACCGGTTAAACTCATTAACCTTGTTAACCAACATTCGTTAACTACTAGGACACTCCACTATAGCCTAGTAGTTGCACTCCCCTCACTATAGATATATTTCTGTCCATTTGATATAACCATGATTAGTAAGTTGATTCTTCACAGGTTGTTTGTAACTGGAGCTGGGTCAATTTACCGTTTTACCCCTAAAGTTACTTCTTGTTCCTTATGTCTCACTGATCCTCTAATGAACAATTTGTTTGTGGTCCAACCAGTAAACCGAATCCCTCTCAGGCTAATGAGAGGGTGGGGCCCCTTGTTCAAGACCTTGAGTCAGTGCTTAAGGGAACTACCTCTCTTCTATCCCTAAAAGTGGGTAGGAGTGAATTCCATCTTGCACCCCACGTCCCCAGCCATTCACCCAGTCTTACCCCTGAAATGGGAGGCCTATTGAGTCGGCGAACTAAAGCCACTCTCACCCATGCAAATCTAAGGATAATTCCAAATAAACAGGAGTTCATGGTTAGCTCAAGATTAAAACCGAGTTACCTAGGTTATCGAATGAAAATAAAATCAGTCTCAACAGTAAACGACATTATAAAGTGAGAGTGGTTTTCTTCATGGTCCGATCTTATGCAATACTCATTGCATAGGACGCCCCCACTCACATGTCTCCACATGTACAATTTAGTGATCAAATTGTTTATATCATATACTAAAGTGGGCCGCATCCATAGTGTCCCCAGAATAAGGTACTCAGCCTTATCCTTATACTATAGATCATTTTGACTATATCTACTTGAACTTGATCCACTCTTATGTCTCTACTGATGGTGTTAATATAACACATGCAGAAGCAATTTGGATCTTAAGCACTTTAAGAACATTAATTATAGTATATAACTAGCATGTTCATAAGTATTAAAACTTAATTAGTTTAGATACTAACCTTTTGTAGTTCAAACTCCTTTTTCCTCACGAACCGGTTTCGAACCACCACTAGTGTCTTCTCCACTATCCTCCAGCCTTAGAACGGGATTGTGGAATCCGGTGAGTGACTAAACTTGGAAGGGATTTTGTATATGTGAAGAGATGTTTGTGAGAGGTTTTTCTCAAGGTTTTCCACCAAGAAGAAGAAGACCTTCCATGTACCATGATCACTCTATTTAAAGAGTCATGTTTGCATGTTCATGCAAATTTGAGATCACCAAATTTTGACACTTAAATTCCACTCAAATGTTTGGGATTATGTGGCAAGCATGCATGTTTGAGTTAACCAAATTTTGACACTTCAAATTCCACTAAAACTTGTGGGGTTTATTTCGGAAGCATGCAAGTTTGGTTAAACCAAATTTTGATACCTCAAAATTCCACTAACATGGATTTTTCCATGAGATGAAGTCAACATTTTGACTTTCTTCATTTTAATTCAACCATTAATTTGAATAATGAATTTCAAATTAAAGTAACATTAAATGATTAATTAAACTATTTAATTAATATTTAATATTAATTCAAATGCCAATCCCAATCAATTCCGACACATAATTGATTAAGATATTTAAATCTTATTTAAATATCTCAGATTCTCTCCTTTTATTTAATTCGTAAATTAAACAAAAATGCGGTTAAATATATCGTATATATGTAGCGCATATTCCCTAATTTGAATTCGAACACTTCGAACTCACTCGTCACACTGTTCTATGGTTTAGTCCGATATGAGCTAGCAGAGGGACCTAATGGACCTATAGATCATGGGCTCCAACGATCCAAGATTAACCGGCTAAACTCATTAACCTTGTTAACAAACATTCGTTAACTACTAGGACACTCCACTATAGCCTAGTAGTTGCACTCCCCTCACTATAGATATATTTCTGTCCATTTGATATAACCATGATTAGTAAGTCGATCCTTCATAGGTTGTTCGTAACTAGAGCTGGGTCAATTTACCGTTTTACCCCTAAAGTTACTTCTTGTTCCTTATGTCTCATTGATCCTCTAATGAACAATTGGTTTGTGGTCCAACCAGTAAACCGAATCCCTCTCAGGCCAATGAGAGGGTGGGGCCCCTTGTTCAAGACCTGGAGTCAGTGCTTAAGGGAACTACCTCTCTTCTATCCCTAAAAGTTGGTAGGAGTGAATTCCATCTTGCACCCCACGTCCCCAGCCATTCACCCAGTCTTACCCCTGAAATGGAAGGCCTATTGAGTCGACGAACTAGAGCCACTCTCACCCATGCAAATCTAAGGATAATTCCGAATAAACAGGAGTTCATGGTTAGTTCAGGATTAAAACCGAGTTACCTAGGTTATCGAATGAAAAGAAAATCAGTCTCAACAGTAAACGACATTATAAAGTGAGAGTGATTTTCTTCATGGTCCGATCTTATGCAATACTCATTGCATAGGACGCCCCCACTCACATGTCTCCACATGTACAATTTAGTGATCACATTATGTATATCATATACAAAAGTGGGCCGCATCCATAGTGTCCCCAGAATAAGGTACTCAACCTTATCCTTATACTATAGATCATTTTGACTATATACTTGAACTTGATCCACTCTTATGTCTCTACATATAGTTCAAGTAATCATACTATAGCCAGAGTGTTCTTAGTTTATTGAATTTAGATTAATGATCGTAAAGTTCTTTATTCAATAACAATCTTTATTGAATAAATAACAACAATAACTTTATTGAAAATAGAATATGTTTTTGTTTACAAACCATGAGTTTTAGGACATAAAACCCAACAAACTCTACTTGGACTAAAACTCTAGTGGGGTTTTATAACGTTGAGTAGAGAGAAATACAATGAACTAGGGCATCATATACTCATGCCTTTTCTCCCACTTGCCCTAGATTACATAACTCGTAGTCCTAGACTCACTAGGTGCCCTTCAAACACTTTAGCCGTGAGGGGCTTTGTAAATGGATCAGCAATGTTGTGCTCTGAAGCTATCTGTGTGACGATCACATCTCCTCGTTGCACAATCTCCCTTATGAGATGGTATTTGCGCTCAATATGTTTTCCTCGCTTATCGCTTCTTGGTTCTTTTGAATTTGCAACTGCTCCACTGTTATCAAAATAAAGAGTGACGGGAAGATGCATATTTGGAACGACTTCCAAATCAGTTAAGATCTTCCTAAGCCATACAGATTCTTTCGCTGCTTCACAAGCAGCAACATATTCAGCCTCCATGGTGGAATCAGCAATGCAACCTTGCTTTATGCTTCTCCATATTATTGCTCCTCCGTTCAGAGTGAAGACAGATCCTGATGTTGATTTCCTTGAATCTACATCGGTCTGAAAATCTGAGTCAGTGTACCCTGTAAGGATCAGATCCTTAGCACCGTACACTAGCATATAGTCCCTCGTTCTCCTTAGATACTTGAGGATATTCTTAACGGCAGTCCAATGAGCATGTCCCAGATTGGACTGATATCTGCTGACAATTCCCACAGCATAGCATATGTCGGGTCGGGTACATAGCATGGCATACATCAGACTGCCGACTGCTGATGCATAGGGAATGTGTCTCATATCCTCAACTTCATGAGGTGTCTTAGGACTTTGTTCCTTCAACAAATGAACTCCATGCCTGAAAGGTAATAATCCTTTCTTGGAGTCCTGCATCTTATATCGAATCAACATTTTGTCCATGTACGATGCCTGAGACAATGCTAGTGTTTTGTTCTTGCGATTCCGAACAATTTGGATTCCAAGAACAAACTGAGCCTCTCCTAAATCTTTCATTTGGAATTGTGTCGCTAGCCAATGCTTAATGTCAGTCAGAAATCCCACATCATTTCCAATGAGTAGGATATCGTCAACGTACAACACCAGGAAAGCTACTGTAGAGTTGACTATCCTTTTATAAAGACAAGGTTCATCAACATTCTGTTTAAAGCCATAAGATTTGATCGCAGTATCAAACTTTATATTCCAGGATCGAGATGCTTGCTTCAACCCATAAATGGATCTTATAAGCTTGCAAACCCTTTGCTCGTGATCCTGTTCAATGAACCCCTCTGGTTGAGCCATATAGATACTCTCTTCAAGATTGCCGTTAAGAAAGGCTGTCTTAACATCCATTTGCCAAATTTCATAATCATAAAATTTGGCAATAGGCAAGAGTATTCTAATCGATTTAAGCATAGCAACAGGAGAGAAGGTTTCTTCATAGTCCACCCCCTCTCTTTGGGTATAACCCTTTGCTACTAGTCGAGCTTTAAAGGTCTGTACCTTACCAGTTTGGTCTCGTTTCCTCTTATAGATCCATTTGCAACCAATAGGTTTTACCCCATCTGGTTGATCTACAAGTTCCCAGATTGAATTGAAGTACATTGACTCCATTTCAAGATTCATGGCTTTAATCCACTGATCTCTATCTTCATCATTCATTGCCTGTTTATAGGTCAATGGATCCTCAACGCCATCATCAGGTATGATGACTTGAGTTTCTGCCAAACCTAAGTAACGATCGGGTTGAGTTATAACTCTCCCACTACGTCGAGGCTTTCTCAACTCTTGAGAAGGATGTGATTGACCAGAAGTGTCAGCTCCATCAACAACTCTTGTTGAAGAACCAGCTTGATCAACAACTCTTGTTGTCTTATCAGTAGCTTCTTTAGAAATCTCACTTAATACTAGTTTGCTACGAGGTTGATGATTTCTTATGTGGTCTTCCTCTAAGAATGTAGCGTTTGTTGATACAAACACTCTATTTTCTTGAGGGTCATAAAACAAACCACCTTTCGTCTCTTTGGGGTATCCTACGAATAGACATAATTTTGAACGACGTTCTAATTTCTTGGGGTTTTGCAACAACACATGTGCTGGACATCCCCAAATTTTGAAGTGACGTAAACTACCTTTACGCCCTCTCATAAGGTGTTTCTGAAACACTCTTAGTAGGAACCATGTTCAAAATGTATGTAGCAGTCTCCACTTCATATCCCCAAAACGGATCGGGTAATTGAGCGAAACTCATCATAGACCGAACCATGTCTAATAGAGTTCTATTTCTCCTTTCTGATACACCATTTTGTTGAGGCATACCAGGGGCTGAGAGTTGAGACCTTATTCCATGTTCTATCATATAGTCCTGAAATCTTGAGTCCATGTACTCTCCTCCTCGATCTGATCGAAGTGTTTTAATAGTCTTACCTAATAGATTCTCAACCTCAGTCTTATACTCTCTGAATTTTTCAAGAGCTTCGAACTTGTGATGCATTAAGTAAAGATAGCCATACCTTGAATAATCATCAATAAAACTGATGAAATATTCATACCCTCCTCGTGCTTTGACATTCATTGGACCACAGAGATCTGTATGCACGAGTTCTAAGGTTTCTTTGGCTCTATAACCTTTTTCGGAAAAAGATCGTTTAATAATTTTACCCTCAAGACAAGACTCACATGGAGGTAAAGAGTTGTCTTCTAACTCATTTAGAAGTCCTCTTTTGACCAATCTCTCAATCCTATTGAGATTAATGTGGCCTAGTCTAAAGTGCCAAAGATAGGTATTAGGAGAAATCGTTTGTCATTTATTTTGAGTTTCAGCTGTTTTAAACATCTCGGTATTTAAAATAGCTTTTGTTTCGCTCGGTTTTAACATATATAAGTTGTTTTCTAGTTTTGCAGAACAAATGTGAATACCCCTTTTGAAAATGAACAGTTCATTGATTTCAAAAGATACTTTATACAATTGTTCTAATAAACAAGAGATAGATATTAGATTCCTTTTCATTTCAGGAACAAAAAGTACATTATCTAATATAATGAATCTATCTCCAACAAACAACTTTAAATTTCCTATTGATTTTGCTGAGACAACCTCTCCTGTTCCAACCCTGAGTGTTATCTCGCCGTCCGCAAGCATTCTCCAGGAGCTAGTTTCCTGGTAAAAAGAACAAATATGATTAGTCGCCCATGAATCTAGTATCCAAGTTGAGTTGTCATACTCTACTAAACATATTTCTACAACGAGTAAATCATATTTACCTTGTTGTGTCTTTTTGGCTTTCTTCTCTGCAAGGTATTTTGGGCAGTTTCTCTTCCAGTGCCCGTTTTCGTTGCAATGGAAACATTTTCCTTTATCTGCTTTTTGAACCTTGTGTTTGTGGTTAGTAGGAATCTTATTTTTTCCTTTACCCTTCTTCTTCATCAAAACACTTTTAGAAGTTGAAGGTCCAGACTTATTTTTGGAGGACGATCCTCGTAGTAATTTCTTGGAGATGGCAACATTTGCTTCTCCTGTTTGTCCCTTGTTCATTAAGAGGGACTGATAAGTCTGTAGCTCATTGAGAAGAGCAGTCAAGTTATATTCAATTTTGTTCATAACCACATTTGTGCGGAACTGGAAGAAGCTCTTCGGAAGAGACATCATGATAAAACTGACTTGACTCTTCTCATCAATGACAGCTTCATTTTCTTCTGCCACATTGAAATGGATAATCATGTCCAGGACATGTCTCTAACTGAGGTCCCTTCTTTCATACGGCAGTTGTAAATGTATTTTATGGCTTCATGTCTAAGGGAGAAGGACGGTTGTCCAAACATCCCTTTTAGAGATTCCATAATCTCTTTAGCAGTACCCATAACATTGTGTTTCTTAGCCAAAACATCAGATATGCTGGCTAGAATGTACACTCGGGATTTATCATTTGCCTTTATCAATCTGTCATACGCATCCCGAACTGTTCGGTTTGCATTTGAGCTGGGGTTTCGAGGACACTCCTAAGTTAAAACAAACTTTAAATCATCAATGACCAGTATTGTGTTTAGGTTTGATTTCCAAGTTGTGTAGTTGTCGCCGTTTAATTTCTCAGAAGCGAGTAATTGTACTATTGAGTTTGTCATGCTGTGATATAAAGAAAATTCTATTAGTGATTTGACCTAATCCTGTTTAATCCAATCAGTTTTAGCAAATGTAATAATGTACCCAAATCATTATTAATTTGCAACGATACTTTCTTGAGTTAGAGCAACTGCTACCGAGGGGCAGTCAATCACTCATTCACTAAACCAAGAAATTCTTGACTTAAACACTATTCCCAGAATAACTCTTGTTCCTATAGTGTTCTTTAGTTATCGCTGTTTTGGTCAAAATATACCAACTCTTAGTATTTCTTCGTAAGTGTGACCCACCATTTTCAGACCTCATAGATCGGTCCCAACAATGCTATCGAATGAAAAAGCCAAAGTTGGGAACGGACCTAAGAAATCCTATCCCATTTCTGGAGTTTGCGTTGTTTCGACTCCCATGTTACGACCCTCCGAATGGGTAGTTGCTCTAGGGCAACATGCAGGTGGAACATGGGAACCTCACGGTACAACCTAGTGGTGGAGACCATAGGACGTATTTGACATACTTCCTTCTCCCACTTACTATAAATACTTTCTCTATTCACCTTGTTATTGACTCATGCAAATACCTTCCGAATTGAGGACGCTCCCAGGGCGACACGAGGCCGAGCATGAATCTCACTGTGTGAATTTTACAGAGAGCGTGAAAAGAAAACGATGTATCTTATACACCTTTTTCCTCCCACTAAGTATTTTAGATGGTTGGGTATACTCATTACTTAAGTATATTCCGGCTAATTAAATATAACTTAAGTCTAGGTGATTTTTCTAAATCTTACATCACTTGAGCATGCTCATAAAACTGGGCTAACTAAGCTCAAGTACTGTCCGATCTCCAGGTAGTAGGTGTTCCGTAAACCGTCAACTTAAGTACCTCCAGCCTTAGACAAGATCGTGCCAGGTGAGCTTTCTCGTAACCGCAATGTCGTAAGACATCGACCTATTTTAACTATTAAAATTGATCGTGCTAGGGTCTTGACCCTAAGTGAGCAAACACTTATCTTTATTATAGATTTTTACGTCTATCTCATTTTATGACGTTGAAAATAACCTATAACATGCATCTAACATGCTTTATATAACAATTATATAATCATCCATTCCATGCAATAATATAACAATTTATATCTTTCACTCATGGAACCCTAAACATGCATACTATACATTATAACACTTATAACATACTTGGAATGCATGAAACATGCTTAGCCTATGGTGGGATTTTAAATCTATATGACATACTTTATGCACATACATTTTCTATTAATTAAAACATACATTCATAATGCATAATTAATTAAACACACTAGAACATTAATTTGGATCTTAAGCACTTTAAGAACATTAATTATAGTATATAACTAGCATGTTCATAAGTATTAAAACTTAATTAGTTTAGATACTAACCTTTTGTAGTTCAAACTCCTTTTTCCTCACGAACCGGTTTCGAACCACCACTAGTGTCTTCTCCACTATCCTCCAGCCTTAGAACGGGATTGTGGAATCCGGTGAGTGACTAAACTTGGAAGGGATTTTGTATATGTGAAGAGATGTTTGTGAGAGGTTTTTCTCAAGGTTTTCCACCAAGAAGAAGAAGACCTTCCATGTACCATGATCACTCTATTTAAAGAGTCATGTTTGCATGTTCATGCAAATTTGAGATCACCAAATTTTGACACTTAAAATTCCACTCAAATGTTTAGGATTATGTGGCAAGCATGCATGTTTGAGTTAACCAAATTTTGACACTCAAAATTCCACTCAAACTTGTGGGGTTTATTTTGCAAACATGCAAGTTTGGTTAAACCAAATTTTGACACCTCAAAATTCCACTAACATGGATTTTTCCATGAGACGAAGTCAACCTTTTGACTTTCTTCATTTTAATTGAACAATTAATTTGAATAATGAATTTCAAATTAAAGTAACATTAAATGATTAATTAAACTATTTAATTAATATTTAATATTAATTCAAATGCCAATCCCAATCAATTCTGACACATAATTGATTAAGATATTTAAATCTTATTTAAATATCTCAGATTCTCTCCTTTTGTTTAATTCGTAAATTAAACAAAAATGCGGTTAAATATATCGTATATATGTAGCGCATATTCCCTAATTTGAATCCGAACACTTCGAACTCACTCGTCACACTGTTCTATGGTTTAGTCCGATATGAGCTAGCAGAGGGACCTAATGGACCTATAGATCATGGGCTCCAACGATCCAAGATTAACCGGCTAAACTCATTAACCTTGTTAACCAACATTCGTTAACTACTAGGACACTCCACTATAGCCTAGTAGTTGCACTCCCCTCACTATAGATATATTTCTGTCCATTTGATATAACCATGATTAGTAAGTCGATCCTTCACAGGTTGTTCGTAACTAGAGCTGGGTCAATTTACCGTTTTACCCCTAAAGTTACTTCTTGTTCCTTATGTCTCACTGATCCTCTAATGAACAATTGGTTTGTGGTCCAACAAGTAAACCGAATCCCTCTCAGGCCAATGAGAGGGTGGGGCCCCTTGTTCAAGACCTGGAGTCAGTGCTTAAGGGAACTACCTCTCTTCTATCCCTAAAAGTTGGTAGGAGTGAATTCCATCTTGCACCCCACGTCCCCAGTCATTCACCCAGTCTTACCCCTGAAATGGGAGGCCTATTGAGTCGACGAACTAGAGCCACTCTCACCCATGAAAATCTAAGGATAATTCCGAATAAACAGGAGTTCATGGTTAGCTCAGGATTAAAACCGAGTTACCTAGGTTATCGAATGAAAAGAAAATCAGTCTCAACAGTAAACGACATTATAAAGTGAGAGTGGTTTTCTTCATGGTCCGATCTTATGCAATACTCATTGTATAGGACGCCTCCACTCACATGTCTCCACATGTACAACTTAGTGATCACATTATTTATATCATATACAAAAGTGGGCCGCATCCATAGTGTCCCCAGAATAAGGTACTCAACCTTATCCTTATACTTTAGATCATTTTGACTATATACTTGAACTTGATCCACTCTTATGTCTCTACATATAGTTCAAGTAATCATACTATAGCCAGAGTGTTCTTAGTTTATTGAATTTTGATTAATGATCGTAAAGTTCACTTTATTCAATAACAATCTTTATTGAATAAATAACAATAATAACTTTATTGAAAATAGAATATGTTTTTGTTTACAAACTATGAGTTTTAGGACATAAAACCCAACATCTACCTATAGTTCAAGTAATCATACTATAGCCAGAGTGTTCTTAGTTTATTGGATTTAGATTAATGATCGTAAAGTTCACTTTATTCAATAACAATCTTTACTGAATAAACAACAATAATAACATTATTGAAAATAGAATATGTTTTTGTTTACAAACTATGAGTTTTAGGACATAAAACCCAACAGATTTGAGGTTTGTTTTAACTACGGAATGTCCCCTAGACCCCTGCTGAAATGCAAACCGAATAGTTTGGGTTGCATTTGACAAAAAGGGTAAGGGGAAAGATAAGATTCCTACTGACCACAAACTTAAGATTCAAAATGCAGATAATGGAAAATGTTTCCATTGCAATAAAAACGGGCACAAGAAAAGTCACTGCCCAAAATACCTTGCGGAGAAGAAAGCCGAAAAGGCACAACAAGGTAATATGATTTACTAGTTATAGAAATACATTTAGTAGAGTATGATCACTTAACCTGGATACTGGATTCAGGGGCCACTAATCATATTTGTTCTGTTTTTTCAAGAAACTAGTTCCTGGAGAGTGTTTGCAGAAGGCGAGATAACACTCAGGGTTGGAACAGAAGAAGTTGTCTCAGCAAGATCAGTAGGAAATTTAAAGTTGTTTTTCGGAGATAGATTCATTATATTAGATAATTTACTTTTTGGTCTAGTGGTATGATTCTCGCTTTGGGTGCGAGAGGTCTCGAGTTCAATTCTCGGAATGCCCCTTTAAGAGATTGTAGAATTAAAGATATTTACGTACGAAGTAAATAAATACACATTAAAATAACACAAGTTAAATACAGAGGTGCGGGGATCGTTACCATGCATCTCCATTAGTCTTACTTTATATGATTGATTATATTAACAATTTATATGAAGATCAAATAAAGTTTATTAATTAAGAATTCCGTGTATTAGTCTTACTTTATATGATTGATTATATTAACAATTTATATGAAGATCAAATAAAGTTTATTAATTAAGAATTCCGTGTATTGATTGTAAAGGGTTGATGATTTTCTTTCCGTTAAATCCTTGAACTTCCACCTATACAAAAAGACGGACCTCAACAAAATGCTTTGAGCCCCTCAGCTCCCAAGAAATATAGATTTCAAACTTGAGAGAAAAAATCATATCAAGTGAGAGCTAAAAATGATAGATGAAAAAATCATATCAAGTGAGAGCTAAAAATGATAGATGTTCGAATTTCGTCTAGTGGTATTATTCTTGCTTAGGGTGTGAGAGGTCATATGACAATAGTGAGATTGGTCATATCATTATGATTCTAATTTGAGATTACATTTACTCGCACGTTTTTTCTAGCATGAGATAGCAATCCCATTATAAATATTGTTAAATGTTTGGGTTTTTCTAACATGAGATAGCAATCCCATTATAAATATTGTTAAATCATAGCATTTTCTAACATGAGATAGCAATACCATTATAACTATTGTTAAATGGTCGCAAAGAATGCTCAACGTAGTAAAATTGTGAAAGGGACGAAGTAAATCCCAAAGGAATGCACATATGCTTTAGTGGCAATGCAGCTTCAACCAAAATAATTTGAGCTGAGTCATTCATAATCTCAAAGGTACAAGATAGCAATCCATTATAAATATGGTTAAATGGTAGCCAAGAATGCTTATTGTTAAATGGTAGCAAAGAATGTACAACGTAGTAAAATTGTGAAAGGGACGAAGTAAATCCCAAAGGAATGCACATATGCTTTAGTGGCAATGCAGCTTCAACCAAAATAATTTGAGCGGAGTCATTCATAATCTCAAACGTACAAGGTAGGTTCTAAAGCACAAAAACATGTGGATAAATTTTAAATATAGAGGCGCATAAAACATATGGACTAGCAACTAAAAATGATAGATTCACTACAAGGGCATTTGGTCTAGTGGTATGATTCTCGCTTCGGGTGCGAGAGGTCTCGAGTTTGATTCTCGAAATGCCCCCTTCAATTATATCAAGTTGAACAAAGAAATAAAGATGTTTGGAAAAAAAAAAAAAAAAGGAAGAAGAAGCTATATAGTCTTTTTAATTATAATTTATAATTGTGTAGGTAAGATTCTCTTCCAATCTTGGAAACGATATCACTTTCAAATTATTCCATGAGGGCTTGAGAAAGTCTTGCAAAAGAAGAGGATGGTAGTACCATTTATTTTTGCAGAATTTTGATAGAGCCTCGACCCTAACTTCAAAGGCATTACACCCTTGACCCTAACTACAAGGGCATTTGGTCTAGTGGTATGATTCACGCTTCGAGTGCGAGAGGTTTCGAGTTCGATTTTCGAAATGCTCCCAACAATTATATCAAATTGAATAAAGAAATAATTCACATGGATGTTTGAAAAAAAAAAGAAGAAGAAGAATAGAAGACTCGAAACCTCTTCCAATCATTCCATGAGGACTATGAGGACTTGAGATTCTTTCAGCAGTGAGACAATGATTATGCGACTCGACGAACAAGTCAACTATGCAAAATTCAAACTGCATGGACAACAACAGTGTATGCTCGAGTCACGTTTGGAAGAAACTAGTCACATTCTCCTATAATACATTTTGGAAAATTTTAGTCCGGGAGGGTGTAGATATGATTTTGATGACTAGTCATACACCCTAGTGGCACAACAATAATGGTAAAGACCTATAATACATTTTGGGAAATTTTAGTCCGGGAGGGTGTAGATATGATTTTGATGACTAGTCATACACCCTAGTGGCACAACAATAATGGTAAAGATCTATCTAACATGAAAGCAAGTAAAAGGGGTTTGGATTGGGAAATTGTTGTCCGGGAGGGTGTAGATATGATTTTGTTGACTAGTCATACACCCTAGTGGCACAACAATAATGGTAAAGACCTATCTAACATGAAAGCAAGTAAAAGGGGTTTGGAATGAGCATGCCACCTTGGACAACAAATTATTTACAAAAATTGCTGAGACATGCAGCCATAGACAACACGCCATGGGCAATCGTGACCGTGACATCTGTCCCCACACAATTTATTGATATCTACATCAACCAACTCTTCATATACTCAGCATTGTAGGACGAGGCTGACTTTAGGTCTCTCGATGCGCTTCCAGCTGATCTCAGAATGAGGAGTCTCTTCCAATCTACTAGGAGATGTTGAAAATCACTTCTCGGTTCGTTGACTCTTCATGTCTTCTCTGTTGGTGTCTTTCCTACTTTCTTCGCATGAAAATCTTTCTTCTTTGCATGACGTCATACCACCTGCTTCTGCTTGATGTCTTCTTAGTCAAAATAATAACGTTTCAAGTTACTGACGTGGACAACAAGGTTAGTTCGCATCCATAAGAGCAATTGGATCCTATATGATGTCTTCATAATCTTGTGGATAACTTCGACTAGTCCATAGTATTTTTGCACCAGTCTTTGGTTCTTGTTGCTTTGAACTTGAAGTTGATATGACGTTAACTTATATAAACTCTCTATTTTTCTTGAAATTGTTGTTGTTGACGCTTCTGACTGACCCTTCTCTTCATCCATCTGGTATTTCTGTGTGAACATGTGTTGCTTCAGTGACTTGTTTTTTTTCTTCCTTCTCCAATAGAGGCGTTGGCTTGGTGTCTTTACCCAGCATTTGAGTGATCATTGACAAGAGCCTCTGCGGGTCTAATAAACTTGACTGTTAACAAGTCATTTAGCTTTTCATAGAATTTAGCTAGCTCAGACTCAACTGCATGACATTTGTTTGTGGCAGGCGATCTCGACTGCAACATAAAACTAATCTTGTGATTTATCTCTCCTGGTGGGGATAAATCCATTATCTGACCTTCTTGTTTTGCGTCGTGGTGTTCATGTAGTGGCAACAAGGTTTCTATTGAGGTTTGCTCACTCGAGCTCCCCTTTCAATTACAACAATAGCAGCAAACGTAGATTCATCGTGGCTAAGATTCTTTCTCAACTGTAGTATTGACATCATTTTCACCCCTCTTGGTTGATGGATGTTTTTCTGAATGATCGTTGAATTAGACTCCATTACAACTAGGCATTTTGCTAGGGACATGTAAATGACTTTGTGTTCCAGTAGGACGTTCATCCCAAACACGACGTCGAAGTCATCCATTTCAACTATCATAAAATGATTTGCCTAGTCCAAGGCTCTAGCTTGATTAGAGTTCTCATTGTGACTCTTAAAACAGGTAAAGCTTCCAATTTGACGGCGTTCATCTTTCCTGTATCTCGATGCCGAAGGATGTTAAAATATTTTGCATTGGTCTCGATAATGAGTTGTGGGTGGTTCTAGAGTCGACAATGGTATTCCCTGCTACTTTGTGCTTTATCCAGACCTCGACATACATAATATATATATATATATATATATATATATATATATATATATATATATATATATATTCTTTTAACTATAACACATATGGTCCATGAAAGAATTGTAACTCTTATGCTCATTAATATTATAATGGTTACTACCTAAATTATAACGTAAAGTTAGAGAATTGATGTCCAATTAGCCAACCCTAAATTTGTAATCTTGGTAGAGTGATTGAAATTACAATGGAAGTAGTTTAAACTCCTAGTACCTTAAATGAAGTTGATCTCTTCTAATAAAACATGAATTTCACTTTAATATCGTTAATACAATTATGCTTCATTTTGAACCTTTCAAACAGGAAACTAAAAGTGCGTTCAATTATACTCCATTTTATTGTCATCTTGAATGATGTGTAGGATATATTCTTGATTTACCTTGATATTTCATATTAGTTAAGCTTTTTGCAAAATCACAAGTAGACCACAACAACAACGAGCTTGGGTCTGTTTATTATTTTAAAGAAATTTTTATTCTCCATTTATCCGTAATAACTTTCCAACTAAATTCATATTATGCAAAGAAACAAATTTTTTACTCCTAAGAAGTAAAATATGCACTTTAACTAAAATTTCAACAATCTTATTGCGATACAACATAGATGACAACTATAGCCTTCAAATAAATACTAGAGTAGTTGTGGTGAACTGGATAGAAACTCTAGTGTTGATCCATAATATAACACCTATTACCTAAATTATGACCTAAAAATTTGAAAACATAAGTTGTAGTTGAAAATTACACAAAACAATCCCCTAAATCCAAGAATTCCTGTCCAATTAGTCAATCCTCTTAGTGCTATTGATGCAATTATATTTTATATGAGTTTGTTATAAATGAAACTCAGGTGCCTTCAATACAACTTTATTTTCTTGCCATACGAGGCAAAATAGAAGAACTAAATCAAACAAACTAATGAACTGAACCGAATCAATCTAACCAAACTGATTAGTTTGTTTCCTTTGTTGGGTGGTTGGTTTATTTGATAACCCTTATAAATTAGAATAATTCAATATTACATGCCTCCTTACAAACAAGTAAAATATAGACCATCAACTTTTTGTTTTATAGTCCAACAACCCCCAGGAAAATAGATTTCAAATTTGAGAGAAGAAAACATATTGAGTAGGAGCTAAAAATGTTGTGTTTTCTAGTAAGGGCATTTGGTCTAGTGATATGATTTTCATTTAGGGTATGAGAGGTCTCTGAGTTCAATTTTTGGAATGCCCTTATCTCTTAATCTTTTTTTAGTATGGGAATTTATACTTACCATCTTACCATCTTAATAAACCATGAAAAAAAGAGGAAAAACAAAAGTTAAGGCAATTAAAACTATAATGATAATGCTCTTAATATCGCAATCCTGTAAATAATTTCATAATTAATGAAACCCTAGATCTAAAAGATATAATAACAAAAGAAAATAAATGAAACCCTGTAAATAATTTCTAATAACAAAAGAAAATAAATGAAATAACGATGATACATTCAATAAACAACTTTATAAAGTCCATAATAAGGGCATTTGATTTCGTGGTATGATTCTTGCTTTTGGTGCGAGAGGTCTCGAGTTTGATAACCAAGAGTGACCCAATTCACTCCTCTCGGAAGAGAATGTTTGCTCTTAACATCATTTTGTGTTTCACTTTCAATTGACATACCTATCCAGATTTAAAACTAATCTTGTGATTTATCTCTCCGGGTGAGAATAAACCCATTATCTAACCTTCTTGTTTTGCGTCGTGGTATTCATGTAGTGGGTTGGTTCACTCGAGCTCCCCTTTTCAAATACAACAATGGCAGCAAGCGTAGATTCATCATGGCTAAGATTCTTTCTCAATTGTACTATCGTCATCATTTTCACCCCTCTTGGTTGGTGGATGTTTGTCTGAATGATCGTCATGTTAGACTCCGTTATTACTAGGCATGTAACTTACCTAGAAAATTAATTCCAAGAAAATTTACCAAGTTGGGTTAGACTCCATTACTACTAGGCATGTAACTTACCAAGTCTCCAGCTTGATAATGAACTTACCAAGAAAATTAATTCCAAGATGCTTGTAGTTTGAACGATTGAGATCATCTCCTCTTGATTTCTTCTTCAATTGTGTTCCTTAACTTACCCTACAGCTAATTGTATAAGGCTCATTAAATGAATCAATCTCTAGACCAAGAATTTTGGACTCAAATTTCTAAATTTCAAACTTAAAACGTTTACCGAAAGTAAACTGATGGGTTCCAATGTTCCAATATCTTTTAGCCTTTGATTTCTTAACCAAAGTGTTTCCTCTCATAGCCATAAAGTTGTACAAATTGGTTTAAAAGGATGATATTCATTATGAATGAGTAATTTCGCGATTTTCAGAATTCTTGGCTAAAAGTTGCATAAAGAAATTGAAAGCCTCCATTGGCTTATTTTTCTTCCCACCCTCCTTACAAACTTAGTATTTGTGCAAGTTAGATATGGAGGCTGACTATTTATAGTAAAAATATATACTAAATATTTATATATAGTAGGCGGTTATATCTATTAAAGCTATATATATAATAAACTGAAATCATATATTTACCCATCAGTCAATTCTTCCAAAATGTACATTTCTCATTCTTCATATCCTTTATTTGCATACCTGAAATCATTAATACAAAACTTTTAGTCAATATTTCTCCTTACATTTTCTCTATCATGTTTTTCTTGTTCATTTCGATCGAGTGTGTGCGTTGTTGTGTGATCCTAATAACTGGTGTCAGAGCGAGGCAAGATTCGCCATGATCTGTGAATATGGAAAGTTCAAAGACTGGAATTGAAAAGTTTGATGGATTCGATATAAGTTTCTAGAAGATGCAGATTGAAGATTATCTATACCAGAAAGATCTTCAGAAACCTCTTTTGGGGGTGAAGTCGGATACCATGATCACAGAGGGTTGATTTAGTTGACGCTGTCCAGAAACATGACGTTCAACCTCATCAAAGAGAAGACGACATCAGGCCTATTGAAGGTGTTGTAAAATATGTACGAAAATTCGTCGGCTATGAACAAGGTGTATGTAAGGACCGTGCTGACACGATGACTCAAAAAGGCGGTTAAATTTTTCCTTCTTGATAAAACCATTAAAATTTAAAACATAATTTTCATTATACCAAAATAGTGTGCGCACATTACTAATTTAAAATACGACGTAATGATTAAAACACAAAATAAGGAACATACACAAAACATTTTAAAACAAAGGGTTGAAGACGACGGGTGAGGTTTGTCTATGGCACCTGCTCCAGAGTCCGCTTCCATCCTCGACCAGCTCCTTATCACCTGGAAAAAAAAATGGAGAATAAGGAATGAGTACAAGACTCAGTAAGTAGCCTACTTGTAGGCTCTTAATCGTGTCCTTGATATGCTAGGGTACCACATTCTTTGTTCTTGCTTGTTCTTGATCTTTTTCTTGTTGTAAGTACTTAGGCCCTCTAATTTTTGTTCTTGACTTGGGGTTCTTATCTTGATCTTTCTTGAGAACCTTGGTCCTTGAATCCTAAAACCATGGTTTTCCTTTAAGGGCCTTAGTACTATGGTTTCTGGTTCTTAGTCCTTTGTTCCTGTTTCTTGTCCTTAGAACTAGGAACTTGATCCTTGTTCTATTCCTTGATCTTTCTCTTGTTCTTGGTACTTTCTTGGTGTTTGTTTTGTTCTTGATTCGTTCTCCAAGACACTCTCCCTAGGATTTACGGCACTAGACATGCACCTGACAATCCTGTGTCCAAGGCTTCATGCGTTTCAAGCGACATAGCCTTAACCTACGTCCAAGGCTTCATGCGTTCCAGGCGACGTAGTCTTACCGAATCTTAGGGCTTGCCCTTCGATACGATCTGCTTAATCCTATGCCCAAGGCTTCATGTGTTCCAAGCAGCATAGTCTGAAAACCTACATCCAAAGCTTCTTACATGCCAAGCAATGTAGTCTTAATATTGAATCAAGGGCTTGCCCTATAATACAGTCTACTTAACCTATGCCCAAGGCTTCATGCGTTCCATGCGGCATAGTCTGAAAACCTACATCCAAGACTTCTTACGTTCCAAGCGATGTTGTCTAAATACTGCATCAAGGGCTTGCCCTATAATATAGTCTGTTTAAGCTACGTTCAAGGCTTCATGCCTTCCAAGCAACATAGTCTAAGTCATGAGCATGATGTACCGTGGGAGGTCTTAAGAGGTTCTTGATTCGTGGCTAAGGTAATGTACTCTCTTCTTGTTCCTCTGTAACTTTAGACTACTCCCCTTAATAGACCGTAAAGGTCACTTGCTCGGTGCATACTTAAACATGGAATCCTACAAGTCTGTAGGGCATCTCTTCTAGGTGAGGGAAACTTGAGGCATGACATCCTGCAAAGGAAACATGGTGCAGGGCATCCCACCTAGAAGAAGAATTCTTGGGCATTGCTTGGTGGGAGGTCATGGGTCACTTTGGACATGATTAGAGTATTACCTAGCATTTTTAAGTTTCTGTTTCTGAGTTTGGGGACCTTAGTCCCTCGTCCTTGAGTGGTACCTAGCATTCTTCTTACTTGGGTAGTTGTAAAGCTTGTATGTTGTTGTTCTTGGTTCTTACTCTTTTAACTTTCTAAGGTCCTTAATTTCTTGAGGCATAAGTTGTAACTTGTATTTGTAACCATATGAACCCATCTTAGTGTAAGTTTTTCTAAGAAGGCCATAGATTCCTAGGGAGTTCTTTAGAGGGATCTAGAAGAGTCTAAAGTCTTGTGGTGTTTCCTTTATGTGTTTCTTGGATCCTAACTTGGTTTAGGTTCCAAACTTACTCCAATCAACTTGAAACCTTAAACTTATCTTCATGTCCTTCATAATCGACCTTATAAGAAGTAACAAATCATTTGAAGCACGTATAGACCTTGAAATCTCTTAAGTAGTCCTAGGGGCATTTTGGTCATTTTACACCTAATTCTTGGTTTTGCTACTTAACGTATTCCAATCGCTTTTCAAACTTTACTAAATCATCAAACATCATAAAATAAGATCTACTTCAGGGTTTCATAGCGTTTGGATGTCATCTAGGTCATGAACCGTAGGTAGATGTCCTTAGGGGCATTATGGTCATTTTGCACCATTTCTTGGTTTACCTACTTATCCTTATCCAATGACTTCCAAACTTCATATATAACCTCAACATACTATAGTATCCTCAGCCTTAAAATTTCATAGGCAGCAGAGTTCATCTAGTAGGTTATTTTAACATTACGTAAATCCCGAGCAATTTATTTGGTTCAAGGTCTTAACTTACGGTTCCTAGGGTTTTTCTTTCATAGATCCTAATTTCATACTTGGTTTAGGGTTCATATTAAAATCCAAGGGATCCCTACAAGTATTTCTTAACAAAAAGTCCAAGGTGGCTACTTACCTCGTTGTCGATGTTCGGGACCGTCGTTCTTGAGCTTCCAGTACCCAAATTACCTCAAATTTTCTTTTATAGACTTCTTATTGTGTCTACTTTTTGGAACCATAAGGTTTTTCATGAGAGCCGGTCTGGAAGGGGGATAAAATTAAGAAAACCCGAGGGAAGGTCGAGTTTTGGGTTGACATGGCCGGTTCAACTGAACCGGCCACGTCATCGTCTTCTTCCTCCAAACGGGAAGAAGACGCGCGCGACCATTTGCGCTGCCATCTGAAACTCGCCCTCCCCAACTCCTATCACGCCGTTTCTCCCCTCGATTCCTTCATAAAACTTAATGACGGTATTACAATGAAGAGCTAGAGATTGATTTTATACCTTTTCATGGATCGTAGCCTAAGATATTTGCTTCCAAAGTTCATCAAAAATATGATTTCTCGCCCGAGTAAAAAACATAGAATTTCTTATTGGGTAGCTGATTCTAGGGGTTTTCGAGGCTCAATTTCTTCACGAAACCTCTTCCTTATTATTCCCTCAAGATAAAGGAATTGGTTTGTAGGAACGACTTTGAGTGTGGGATATTAATTTTGAGAAACCACTCTCGGTCTACAAGTTACCCGACACCTCCGATTTTCAATCTCTTGGGTATCTTATTCTACGACGTTTCAGCTCTCCATTCCTTTAGAAAAGTTACTCGAATTCTTCCTATGAAGCTAGAGGAATCCTTAATTTGAAGGAAAAGAGGCTGTAGATAGGAATTCGACACTTACCCCCAATTTGAACCTGGAACGGATTTTCTTTAATTGGGAACATTCCTGAGGTTATTTCTCTTCGTGGTCTTCTATAGAAACATTCTCTGGAGGTGCAGAAACCTATTGGGGTCATCCTTTCTTGAAGAATACTTGTACATCCTTGGATTGGAATTTTGAGTTTTCCTTGAAGCTCTTTAATGGCAGATTGGATTGGGGGAATTGTTTCTAGGCACTTTTAGGACTCTATTCCTTCATAAAACTTGTGGGTAATCTTGTTTAGAAGTTATAGGAACAAATTTGAAAGGAAATGATGGAGAATTGCTCTCAAATTTAGAAGAAACCCGAGAGTAGGAGACCGAAAATCTAAACACTTATTGCCAATGATTGGGAGCTCGAACTTGCTCGATTCTTGTTCCAAACGATTGCCCCAACTTCATAATCTATAGGGAAAACTTAAACAGACATTGGGAGCTCCAGAATCATCGTGAATTATCAGTTGGACTTTCTGACAAATTCGTCGAAAATATCTACTCCGATCAGAGACTCGCCAACTTTCGTTTTGAATCCTAGCCGTTGGATGTGATGATCCGCGAGTGTTCTAGAATATATCCAGGTTTGGAGGAGATCCAACGGCTGAGAGTCGAGATTCGAAGAATTTTGTGCAGAAGGTACTGTGAAGGTTCTAATTTTTTAGCAGAATGGCAAATCCATAATTATCCTTAACTTCAAGGGTATTTTGTAATTTGCCACTTTCAGAATATTTTATTATTATTTTCTCGAATAATCCATAATTTTTTCTAAAAATTCTTCATCCCTCGTTGGCCATTTTTCCCTTCTTGACCATCTTGAAATTCCTTCTAGATAAGGAATTAAAAATCTACAAAGTTCCTTGATAATTGGAAAAATGACCTTTCCGTCCTTTTCGCTTACGATTTCATTCTCAATCCTTCTCCAAAAGTCTTAAGTCCTTAATATTACTTCCTAAGGTCTAGAAATGACTTACTAAGACCCCTTTCCTTGCTTAATCCAAAACAATTTCTTTCCTTGGATCCTTTGGGTCTTGCATAGGTGTCTTTCCTTCATTTTTGGGGTGTTACAGTGTATTTGATGCAAAGGTTGTTTAATCTACAAATGTCGTAAGGTAGCTTTGTTGCAAATCATATAAATTAGTTCAACGTGATTGAAAGTCAATTGAGCTCGGTGGAAATTATGTTAAAAAATGAAATTAAAGCATTGATTTTGATGTCATCTTTACCCGAGTCGTGGTATACTGTTGTTGCTGCAATCAACAGTTCACGAGGATCTGATAAACTAAAGTTTGATGAAATTCGAGATGTCAGCGAAAATATTCCCAAATGGAAAATGGAGATTCATCAGGCAATGCTCTCAGTGTTGATCGAAGCGAAAGAAGTAAATCAAAGAGCCCAAACAAACATGGGCAATCAAAATCAAGGACCCGAAAAAATCTCCAAACAAACCAAACGTGGAGAAAAATGACACTTTCGGACATATAGTACAAAATTGAACAAAAACAAAATCACAAATTTGAAGATGACAATGATTCTATCTATTCAGCAAAAGATACTAAGGATGCTCTACTTCCTAGCGTGAACAGCCCAATTGAATTCTGGATTTTTGATTCAGTTGCTTCGTTTCATTTATCTTCATGTAAGGAATTGTTTCAAAATTTCAAATAAGGAAATTTTGGGAAGGTGTATCTTGCCGACAACTAAACGTTGGAGATTGAAGGGAAGAGAGATGTCTGCATACAAACTCTAGCAGGAAATGAGTGGACATTATAGGATATCAAATATATTCCTGATCTCAAGAAGAATTTGATCTCTATTGGTCAGTTGGATAGCACAGGTTTTGCAACCAAGTTTCGAAAGAGTTTGGGGAAGATTGTGAAGGGTGTCATGGTGGTAGCATGACACAAAATCTGGAACCCTATACACCACTGTAGGGTGAACTCTATACACAACTCGTAGTAACAGCAACCATGTTTATACATCCTACAGTAATGTCAATAGACTTGCACATATGAGCGTCAAAGAAATGAAGATGATGGCTGCTAATGGAGTTTTAGAAGGCCTAAAATATATTGATATGGGTGTTTCTGAGAGCTGCCTTATGGAAAAATATAAACGAATTAGCTTCACAAAGGCTACCAGAGAACCAAAGAAAGTGCGATTGGAAATGGTCCATATAGACGTTTGGGGACCATCTCCAGTTTCATCATTTCTAGTACCAAAATTCCATTGATTAGATGTCTCGCACTCTACATCAACAACTCTCTGTTTTCCTAAGGTTAGTGAGATATCTTATGACCACTCTTTTCCTCCTCACCATAGCTAGACACTAAAACTTTGATCCATTATTGTCTTATATGGTTAACATTCACTCTTTAATGTCCGAGGACATTTTATAACTACCACGAAACTCAAAACATACAATAAATTCATATAAGTTTTACAACATATCATATACTTCAAAATAGGGTTAGATTGCTTACTCGTTCACGGCGAGACGTGTCATTTAGCTGAGTCATAGAGATATACGACTCTTTATCCTATGAAAAAATCTGTATAATATAAAATCTGGCTGCTCTGATATCAAACCTAATTAGCGATTTCTAATTAGCGATTTTACTGTCCCCTACGTAGGAAAGATGGGTTAAAATGAAAATTTTACCCTAGATTTTCCTATTTTTTTTACTATTTTCTTTTATACTTTTAATTAGTTTTTAAAATTTTTATAACTATTTTTTTCTTCCATATCATATTTAAATTCGGTCTCTAAATCTCTCAATAAATTCCTAAAAATTTGAACTTAAAAAAAAATTGAGAAATTAATCCTCATTTGAACTCGTGTTATAACATAACATAATACATGTCAAACACTCACAAAATACGACACGTGGAGGGGCTACGGAGCACGCATGTTTAATACCTCATACAATTCATCCAACCAAGCCAATAGTAACACCACTTACCTGGTTGGTCCAAAGAGAAGTCACTAAATTTTTTGTATTGATGTTCGTTAGATCATACCCATCGATGTCTAGTTCCAAAGCTAAATCCATACCGACTTCCTTCTCTCTCTTTCTTTTTCTCCTTCTTTATTCAAATCCGCATTGGTTAGGGATATAGAAAGAATGAGTTGGAGATTGAGAAATGGGGAGAGAAATAAAGAATGTGATGGAGGAAGAGGAGGAAATGGGAGGAAGTGGAGAACATGGATAAAATGAGCCGGCATGCAACTCTTAAGCCAGTTTGAACTCCTAGTACCTTAAATAAAGTTGGTCTCCTCTAATAAAACAGGAATTTCTCTTAAGATCATTAAAATCTTATAGACTCCAAGCTCAATATCATAAATACAATTATGCTTTATCTTGAACACGCCAACCATGAAACTAAAGTCGGTTCAATTTAACTCCATTTTATTGCCATCTTGAATAATGTATAAGGTATATTCTTGGTTTACCTTAAAGTTGTTGTGGCATGATAGTTTATATTAGTTAAGCTTTTTGCAAAATCACAGTTAAAAGGCAACAACGATGAACCTAGTTCTATTAGTCATTTCAAAGACAATTTCTTTCTCCATCTTATCCGTAATAACAGTTCAACAAAATCCATATTATGCAAAGAAACAAGTTTACAACTCATAACACCAACTACCTAAATTATGGCCTAAAAAATTGAAAACATAAGTTGTAGTTGATAATTACTCAAAAATTTCCCTAAATCAATGAACTCGTATCCAATTAGTCAATCCTAAAGATTGTAACTAGCATAGAGTAATTGAAGCTCCACATGAAGTAATTTAAAGTTCCGGTTAATTAACTTAAGTACTATTAATGCAATTATGTTTCATATGAGTTTGTCATGAATGAAACTAAGGTGAATTCAATACAACTTTATTTTGTTGTCATACAAGGCAAAATAGAAGAATTAAATCAAACAAACTGATGAACTGAACTGAATCAATCCAACCCAAATTGATTAGTCTGTTTCCTTTGTTGGGTTGTTGGTTTATTTGATAACCCTTGTATGTTATAACAATTCAATATAACATGCCTTACTTACATGTAAAATATTAGACCATCAATTTTTCATTTTATAGCCGTCCAACCACTCAGAGAAAAATGTATGTGAGTAGAAACTAAAAATATTAGGTATTTAAGAAAAGACATTTGGTTTAGTGGTACGACCCTCGCTTAGGGTGCAACCTCAAATGCCCCTATGTTTAAATCTTTTCTTATCCAAGGACTTCATATTTATATAAACTTGTTGTTCCTATTATTTTAATTTTCAAACATACCTTTTAACTTCTCTACACCAATTGTTGGGCAACAAAGTTGACATAAAGGAATTAGAAAAGAGATATCCAAACTTAAGCATGTTCGCAATGGCTTGGCCATTCAGCAACAACCTAAAGTCTTTCTTTACATCCCATGGTTTTATACTTACCATCTTAGGAAATAAAGAAAAGAAAAGAAGAAAAACAAAAATAACTAGCATGTTCATAAGTATTAAAACTTAATGAGTTTAAATACTAACCTTTTGTAGTTCAAACTCCTTTTGTCTCACGAACCGGTTTCGAACCACCACTAGTGTCTTCTCCACTATCCTCCGGCCTTAGAACGGGATTGTGGAATCCGGTGAGTGACTAAACTTGGGAGGGATTTTGTATATGTGAAAGAGAGTGTTTGTGAGAGGTTTTTCTCAAGGTTTTTTTCATCAAAATGAAGAATACCTTCCAAGTATCATGATCACTCTATTTAAAGAGTCAAGTTTGCATGTTCATGCAAACTTGAGATCACCAAATTTTGACACTTAAAATTCCACTCAAATGTTTGGGATTATGTGGCAAGCATGCATGTTTGAGTTAACCAAATTTTGACACTCAAAATTCCACTCAAACTTGTGGGGTTTATTTGACAAACATGCAAGTTTGGTTAAACCAAATTTTGACACCTCAAAATTCCACTAACATGGATTTTTCCATTAGATGAAAGTCAACATTTTGACTTTCTTCATTTTAATTCAACAATTAATTTGAATAATGAATTTCAAATTAAAGTAACATTAAATGATTAATTAAACTATTTAATTAATATTTAATATTAATTCAAATGCCAATCCCAATCAATTCCGACACATAATTGATTAAGATATTTAAATCTTATTTAAATATCTCAGATTCTCTCTTTTCGTTTAATTCGTAAATAAAACAAAATTGCGGTTAAATATATCGTATATATGTAACGCATATTCCCTAATTTGAATTCGAACACTTCGAACTCATTCGTCACACTGTTCTATGGTTTAGTCCGATATGAGCTAGCAGAGGGACCTAATGGACCTATAGATCATGGGCTCCAACGATCCAAGATTAACCGGCTAAACTCATTAACCTGGTTAACCAACATTCGTTAACTACTAGGACACTCCACTATAGCCTAGTAGTTGCACTCCCCTCACTATAGATATATTTCTGTCCATCTGATATAACCATGATTAGTAAGTCGATCCTTCACAGGTTGTTCGTAACTAGAGCTGGGTCAATTTACCGTTTTACCCCTGTCTTGTTCCTTATGTCTCACTGATCCTCTAATGAACAATTGGTTTGTGGTCCAACCAGTAAACCGAATCCCTCTCAGGCCAATGAGAGGGTGGGGCCCCTTGTTCAAGACTTGGAGTCAGTGCTTAAGGGAACTACCTTTCTTCTATCCCTAAAAGTGGGTAGGAGTGAATTCCGTCTTGCACCCCAAGTCCCCAGCCATTCACCCAGTCTTACCCCTGAAATGGGAGGCCTGTTGAGTCGGCGAACTAGAGCCACTCTCACCCATGCAAATCTAAGGATAATTCTGAATAAACAGGAGTTCATGGTTAGCTCAGGATTAAAACCGAGTTACCTAGGTTATCGAATGAAAAGAAAATCAGTCTCAACAGTAAACGACTTTATAAAGTGAGAGTGGTTTTCTTCATGGTCCGATCTTATGCAATACTCATTGCATAGGACGTCCCCACTCACATGTCTACACTTGTACAATTTAGTGATCACATTGTTTATATCATATACAAAAGTGGGCCGCATCCATAGTGTCCCCAGAATAAGGTACTCAGCCTTATCCTTATACTATAGATCATTTTGACTATATACTTGAACTTGATCCACTCTTATGTCTCTACATATAGTTCAAGTAATCATATTATAGCCAGACTGTTCTTAGTTTATTGGATTTAGATTAATGATCGTAAAGTTCACTTTATTCAATAACAATTTTTTACTGAATAAACATCAATAATAACTTTATTGAAAATAGAATATATCTTTGTTTACAAACTATGAGTTTTAGGACATAAAACCCAACAATAATGAGCAGAGATATTTTTTCATTTTCACTATTATTTATGATGGGAAGTTTAAAGGGTTTGTGATGTAAGAATTGTACGGATGTAGCTTAAATGGTAGAGCGCATGCTTTGCATGCGAGAGGTACGAGGATCGCTATCATGCATCCAAAGGAAAACTATCAATTATTAATCTTATTTATGGCATAATGATCAAAGGAAGTTTTTCATTTTCACTACTATTGATGACAGGACGTTTAGGGTTTTGTGATGTAAGAATTGTGGAGATGTAGGTAAGATGGTTGAGTGCACTCTTTGCATGCGAGAGGTACGAGGATTTTGGGTTTTGTTATGTAAGAAATTTGGGGATGTAGCTAAGATGGTAGAGTGCATCTCAGAAACTCATTAATATTTTATTTCTATTCAATTTTTCCTTATTTTTGATATAATGAGAAGAATTATTTTTTCATTTTCACTATTATTGATGACGTGCAGTTTTGAATTTTGTTATGTAAGAATTATGGGGATGTAGCTACGATAGTAGAGTGCATCTCCTAAAGAAACTATTCGTTATTAATATTTTATTTCTATTCAATTTTTCCTTATTTTTGACATAACGAGCATAAATATTTTTTCATTTTCACTATTATTGATGACGCGCAATTTTGGGTTTTGTTATGCAAGAATTGTGGGAATGTAGATAAGATGGTAGAGTGCTCTGTTTGCATGCGATTGGTATGGGGATCGATACCCCGAACACCCCGCTTTGTATTCCTAAATGCTCTATAATATGGTGGTGCCTTAATGGGATAGATATTTTATATGGATTGTATATGCCTTTAAATGTTGTTTGCTACACGAAAAAAAAAAAAAAAAAAAAAAAAGATAGGGATAGTTAAATTTTTAAGTCACTTTTGAAAAGTATGGTGTGAGATAAATTGGACTATTGCCTATTATTTCTAAGAATATATTAAGTCTTCGGACTAATGTTTGTCATTTGTAGACATGACATATAATAGAGGAATTCATAGTACCGTTCTCCTTTAGAGCAATTCATAGTACCACTTATTGCTCTCCTTCGGAAGATGTTTATGGATTTAATCTGCCTATTATTTCTAAGAATATTAAGTCTTGGGACGAATGTTTGCCATTTGTAGAGATGACATATAATAGAGCAATTTTTCACAGTACCGTTCTCCTTTAGAGCAATTTATAGTACTACTCATTGTTCTTCTTTTGAAGATGCTTATGGATTTAATCCACTTACGCCTCTTGATTTGCTTCCTATTCATTCTAATATTTTTGTGAGTAAAGCAACCACAAGTAAGGCAGATCTAATTAAAACTGTAACGACCCAAAATTTTCTACTTAATTTAAGGTCGCTACTATATATGTACCATAAACATTGAATGCGGAAGACTTCATTTAAATTCCATAAAACATAACCTTTATCTTAAAACACAGCCATAGACATACGTGTTTCGAAAACATCTTTAAAACGACAAAACAAAAGACTAAATAAAATAAATAAGCGTTTAAGTTAAAAACATCCTATTCTAGCCTAAGTCTAAGAAAATAAATACCACTATCCTATGCATGTGTCATGGTCTCGAGTTGTGATGTTGTCGTCAGCCGTACAGGAATGTCTTGTCTTAACCTGAAAAATGTAGTAGCACATAGCTTGAAATACTCAGTAAGTGACCCCACTATTGGGGTTAAATGCAACAATCACATGCAATGAGATGATGAGTCCTATCTTTCATTCCGTTTTTCCTTCGGTGCTGTCCTAACGGGTAATTTTGGACGTGTACCATATACTCTACACACAGCCCATACGTGCGAGTATGGGCTCACCAGCTAGTTCGCTCACCACTGGGCCACTTTCCTTATCCGGTGGACATACTCTAGGAGCCTCTCAGGCCGGACACCCGCTAGAACTAGAAACCGTCACGGCAGCGCTATGCAAAGCATAACGATCGTTGTCCTGCCATTGGATGTACGCGTTCGTACCCTCGTGATGGGATAGGGGTATCCCCCCAAATGCATGAGCACACATAATGTATGAGGTCCAAAAACTTTTCCATTTTCATTATCCTTTCAAGCAACCCCGCTAGCATTGTGTACATATCATATCATTTTTCATATCGTTTCATATATCGTTCATCATTCATGTCATATCGTTTCTCATTCTTCAGTCCTCAAATCATACATAGTTCTAACGGTGTTATATTTCATATCATTTATCGTAATTTCATGTCATTCATATTATGTTGTATACACACAATTTAAGAAACCTAACATAATGTTCTATGCTTTTAACATATCATTTCATCATATACACATCATACCATGACATATTGCATCACAATGTATCATGTCATAAACAAGTCATAACATAAACACTTCGTAGTCATATCGTTCTCTAACTTATCATAGCATTAACATTCTTTGTAACGATTCAGATTTTCTATTTTTGCCTTATTTGGTTAAGATTTTATTTTTATTTCTATAAAGAACAAGATATTATGTTATGCATTTATTCGGATCGGAAAATGTGCAATTTTAAACGAGGAAGTTATTAGAAATTGTAACGGTGTGGGTTTCTTGAATAAAATCAAATCAAATAAAAATAGAATAAATAATTAAATGTAAATCGAGGGATTTCCTGCCAGACTTTTATTACCTAATAGAAACATTCCCATTTATCTGAGTTTCCTTATCCTAAAACCCTAGAATGCAATTGTTTCACATTATTTTTATATTCCTATGCCCAACTTTTTACCTCCCTTGAAAACGATTTTCTCTCCAACCTTTCCTCCAGGGGTGGCTCTTTGGAGGAAGAATCGGGTAAGTAAGGCAAGGTTTTTGGAATAGGGTCGAGCCGCAGACGCACACCCAACAGCTCCGGCAGCTTCGCACGCGTACACAGTGCGGGTCTGCTCGCACGTGTACGAAATCGGCTTGGTTCCGTCAATTCCCGCAGCTCGACTTGGCAGCTTAGTTGGCCGGCTCGGCAACTAGGCTTAGCGGCAAGGTATCACTATAATATATCGATTCCAAGGTTTTTGGCCCTTTCGAAGCCGTTTCTACCCTCAGTTTTACCATCTGAGGTCAGTATGGTTCCTATACGTTAAAGACAGATTAGGTTGGGGGTTTATTTTGATCGATGTAACATGAGGTTTAGCTAGGGTACCTTATGAAAGGTTCTAAATTTTTATGTGGTTATCATAGGACATATTTAACCGCTGGGATTCGCTCGTTGTGAGTGACTTCAACCAAGACCATCGATGTAAGTGACCATGCGATGTAGCACTGCTTATGTAATGTCATGTTAGATATGTTAAGGGACCTCATGCATATATGTATGTCACGTGCATCGGGATTCTTCCCCTTTATGTTACGAAAGAATGAAATACGATATTTATGTTTGCCATGATATCATGCGGGCCCTTTTCTGTTCTGTGGTGTCCGGCTACGTGTAACACGTTGTGCCCGACCATGTCAGGCCCAGGGGGTATGTTTATGAGCCCGCCTGGTGGGTCCATGTACACGTACATGGGCCGTGTGTGAAGGAGTACCACACACCCAACCCTACCCAGAATAGGAAAGTGCCCAAGGCTATGAAAAGTTTATGAAAAGTTAGGTCCCGCTCATATGTTGCATGTGTTTGCATTCCTAACCCCAACAGTGGGGTGACTTACTGAGTATTTCATAAAATACTCAAGCCACATACTACCTACATTTTTCAGGTAAAGGCAAGGCGCCAATGTACGGTTGACGGCGGAGCTGAGGCCACCATGGAAGTTGGAGACGTGATATTTTTAGGCGTTTACTTTTATTAGACTGTTTTAAGTTATAGCATTGAGTATTGTTTTAGTTGGATTTATTTTGAAAAAGGTTTATTTTCGGAGTTTAGGTTTTGTTTTGGATTCATGAACATTTATGAAAGACTTTTTCAAGGTTACTTATGATGAGCTTCCGCTTAATGAGATAAGTATGCATGGGTGACGTCACTAATTAGGTTAAAGAAAATTAGGGCGTTATATTCTTATACTGTAATTATTATCATACAATTCACATATTATAACATATACATAACATATAAGAAGCATATCGATCCACAGACAATTCACACATATCAATATATATGACACGTGCAGAACCACAGAGCACGTGTCAACATCAAATATAACCATGCCGATAGTAAGGTCACTTACCTGGTTAGCTTAAGTCGTTGTCACGTATATATCCTTGATGAAAGTTCGATTCCGTCCTTTGAAATCCAAGTCAACTTATGTGAGCCCATGACATCAGTTTCAAGTTTGAACTTTATAAAATTATTTCTCTAATTTACATGGTTAAAATTATGATGGACAAAATTGAATGGAGTTCCATGCCCTCATTCACTGTTTTATTTTTAAATTCTGTTCAACAAATCTTCCCTCAATCTTCCCTCCTCTCTCCTTGTAATTATTTTCATTTTGTAAATAGATTTTCAATTCGGTAAATATTACTCTAACTCTATATTTATTTTCATTCTTTAAACAGATATTATTGGCCAATTTTAATAGATTGTTTGGCTGCTATCATACAGATTTATAATCTGCCAACTAAAATTTTATTGATTCTAATCTTATTTCCTATAACTTCCCATGCTAACAAAAAAAAATCTAATTCATTGAATATGGGATTTGATCCTAAATTAATTTATTATAACCATAGCTACAAAGGAAAAAGGAATTATGAGACAGGATTTTAACTAATAACAACCAAAATCTATCTAGGTAAATCTGCATCATATCCTTTTGTTTAAACACCATTTTACTTTTTCTCACATCTGACATTTTTTTTCTAATGAACTGTGATATTGTGAGGTTGAGGAAAGAGGATGACATTTTTTTTCTGTTTATTTTTTTTTGGATGAACTGTGATATTGTGGGGTTGAGGAAAGAGGATGCTGTTGGGATGAGAGGTTAGTGGGGAGGGGTGGGTAAATTTTATTTTTATTTTTATTTTTAAGTAATTCTTCTTAGTTATTTATTTATGAATTATTATTATTATTATTATTATTATTTGACATATGTAGTTTTTTATAATTATTTTTATTTATTTATTATTATTATTATTATTATTATTTTTGGGCTATTACAAAAACATTGCATAAACTGGTGAAAGGAGACAATTGAGAAACAAAAAGTTCCTTTAAGAATTAAATAATATTGTGAGTAAAGCAACCATGTGATGAACAACCTGAAATTAACGTGACAATAATAATAGGTTCTAAAGCACAAAAAAAATGTGGATAAATTTAAAATCACGAGGCACACAAAACACATGGACTAGAAACTAAAAATGATTGATCCACTACCTGGGCATTTGGTCTAGTGGATAAATTTTAAATCTTGAGTTCGATTCATGAAATGCCCCCACAATTATATCAAATTAAATAGTTTGTTGTTTCCTACAAAAATTAAGGCAAACAACCTAGTGCTTTAATAAATACTCTTCCTTATGATTACATATTAATGGTATTGTTAGGTTGAATGGGAGTAAATCAATAGATTATCTAATCTGGACGATGTACTATTAAGTTCAAATTGCGCCTAATACTCCTTCACGAACGAAGTAATAATCAATCTCAATCGATGAAAGATTGGATT